>NC_026003.2:107334800-107494800 GCF_000442705.2 Elaeis guineensis
AAAAAATAAAAAATATTTTTAATGACTAACCAAATGCACCCTAAGTAAATTTCTGCAATCATGGAGTACCGAGTGCCACACATAGTTGAGCTGTAGGAAATGAACAGAAACTCATATAATATCTCCCACCGGCTTTAGAGTTCGAATCCTCTGATTTAGCTGAAGTGTGGTAACTTTAAAGACAAAAAAAAAAAAAAGCAATCAATCTAACACAAATAATCCTGCATTCTCTAAAAAAAAGGAAGTTGTAGGAAATTCCTCATTTGAGAGAGGTTCAACCAAGTGCGTAAAGTCTTTCCTAATAACTGAGAACTGGTTGCCCATGTTAGCACTTCGAAAAAGAGCCCAGCAAGGCTGGTTGGTGGACTTTTTCAACCCTTTTTTGCCTCTTTCCGTGAGAGTGGGAGAGACACATAGAGAAACATGCATGCAGGAGTACCTACATCTCAACGTAGGAGATGTAACAAAGAAAATATTATTTTTAAAGGGAGGCTTACACGTAGTTGGCAGGGTTCTTGGGCCAGATGGACATGTCGGCCTTTCATGGGGAAAGATGAGGTGAAAGAAGTAATCCCCCACTCCAGCTGCCCGCTCGCATTGTTCGCCACTGCTCCCGTACCCGGCGATCATCCCCGACGACTGGTCATTCGCATACTTCTCCTTCTCCTCGATGGCAAATCGAAGAACTCCTTCCCCACCCTCCTCACCTTCTCTATAAGCTCCAGAGGGATGCCATGGTTGACTATGTGCATCACCCCCCACTCGGACGCCACCCTCCGCACCTCCTCCGCGCACGCCCGCCGAACCACTTCGTCCTCCGAGTCGAACCCCTTGAGGTCCACCACGGGGATCTGGGGCCCCTCCTCGGCCTTCTTTTCCTCCTCGAATGCGTCTCCGAGGTCGCGCCGCTCCGATTCCGGGCGCACGTACTCGGTCGGGATCGCCTCCAGCCCGCGCTTTGCCAGGCTCTCCACTCTCGGCACCGCCGACGCCACCTTGCTTGCCATCTCTCTCTCTCACACTCTCTAACGCACACAAACGCCGGCAATGCAATGTTTGGAAGTGTTTGAAGGCTGGAATGCCGCTGCTCCAAGGGGCGCACGCCAAGGTGTGTATTTAGAGAGGTTGCAACGTGGAAAACCAGGGGCACGGAGGGCGGTTTGAGAGAGAGAGAGAAAGTATATTTTCCGGTGAGAAGGATGAAGGGTTGGTGGGGCCAGCGCGACAGTGTGATGGCAAGGACAGTTTCGGGTTGTATGTTTCACGAAAAAGAACGATTGATCTTCTTTCGCCAATCTGACTGTTGGATCGGCCCCGCATAGCTATCAAAGCATTTGGCGAACTGATAATTGTGCTATCCGACGGTGGATTGCCGCGAAGGAAGGTGAATCCTTCTTTGGCGCAAAAAGGATACAACCTCCGTCTGTAAGGACGCTATGAGGCCAGAGGAATCCATAAGGGTCTCGATGCCTAGATGGGATGCAAGGAGATGGCCTTGACCAGAGGATTGGGTCCGCTAGTGGTTTGTCCACCAACCGAGACAGTGGGAACACGTGACCACCAACCGGCCACGCTCCAACATCCAGTCTAAGTCTAAGTCTCGTGAGAATTTTAGTTCAATCATATTTACTGTTGAGGCGATGGATCAGTCCTGCCGTGAACAAATACATACAAAAGTATCTGTATTACATCATTTATTTCTGTTATCCAATTTTATGTATGTCGGTTGGTGCTTGAATTGATGGACTGTTAAGTTGGTGGATCCAATCCAGCCAATTAATAGCTGAATTTTTTTGTACATAGATAATTAACTGGTGGTTGGATTTATCTTTTTTTTTTCAAAAAAACTCTATTTTAAATTTATAATGCATATAATATATTTTATTTTTAATAATAATTTTATTCTTTCTTATATGGTGAATTTCTAAGCCCAAAATCATCACAGTCATGGTCCTATCACTCTCGTGAAAGATGTTTATACTCCAACCAAGATGGATCAAACCACCTAGAGTAGGGGAAGACGCAAGCGCCCTCTCTGTTATAGGGAAAAAATAAATAAATAAATAAATAAATAAATAAATAAATATATATATATATATATATATATATGTGTGTGGTGTGTGAGATGACCCAAGTCCAAGCAAAAAAAAAAAAAAAAAAAGAAAACAGAGGATCGAGAAGAAGACTCTCGATAGGAGTCTTCTTCTCCGATGAACCACTTGAATCAGGAGTCCTAGGACCACTAGAGGTCCTAAGGCTCTCTATAAAGAGACCTCTCCCTTTCTAAAAAACCCCCCACCGATCTTCCTCCCCTCTTTCTCCTTGATTCCTCCGATTGAAGCCGCGACCCTTGATTCGTGCTCGCCGCGATTTCTCACCGACGGGACCACCGAAGGCTGAGGTAAGCCTTCCTCCTCTTTCTCTCTTCCCTCTCCTTCTTCTTGTGCCTCTGTGCACGACTGCTGGCGACGGGTGTCGCCGGATTTCATTGAAGAAGGGACCTCTGTTTGGTCTCTTTTTTTTTTGATTCTCCGACGCCGACGATCCCCACCGACCGTCGGTTTTGGCCTTTCTGAACTCATGAGGGTTGCCCCCTCTTACCGTTGGCCTTCGCCATGACGGTCGTGGCCCGAACGATCGATCAAAGGGAGGGGACTCCGGTCCCCTGTTTCGGTCAGGAAAGGAGCTCGGAAAGAAAAAGAAGAAAAAAAAGAAAAGAGAAAAAGAAAAGAAAAGAAAAGAAAAAAGAAGGAATAGAAGGAAAAAAAAAGAGAGAAAGAGAAAGAGAGGGAGACTTTCTCTCTCTGCTCTCTCTCTCTTGATTTTTTTAGAATTTATGAATTAAAAATAATAATAATAATAATAATAATAATAAAATTTGGACGCTATCATCTAGTCGATTCGTGTCAGGATATTGAATTTTAAAATTTTTTTATTATTTTTATTTGATAAAATTTTGATAAAAATATGATATTTGACGTACCAGGTTCGGAGAAGAATTTTCAAGATTTTTAGGATCCCTAATTTGGATTTTCTTTTAAGGTAAGTAGTGTTTTACTTTTATTAAATTTATTTGATAAATTATAAATTTGAATTATATAAATTCATGGCATGCTTGTGATTGAAAATATCTGTTGAAATTAATTATGATTGAAATTAATTGTTGAAAATTATTTATGATTGAAAATATTTGTTGTAAATTATTATGATGATGTATGATCATAAAGAATGATATGATTGATTTACTCGAATATCACTTATTTATATTATTTTTGAAATAATATATGAATTGAAAGATGATATGAATTGACAACCTGACTATGTAAAGGACCCCGCCAATGGGGGCATATACGTTGGTAATGGATTTGTCCTGAGGATTTATGTCGCCAGCGAGACCAGCGACATGTCGTCAGAGAGATCAGTGACAACCGTCAGAGAGACCAGCGGTTCCAAAGGCTTTGCTGCTAGATGATTCGCAGCTCACCGCAAGAAGATACACGGTATTATGACCCTGTCACAGGAAAAATGTGGTCATAGTTCATGGTTGATAAGAAGAATTTAAGAAATTTGATGAATTTAAGATGATAAGCATAATTTAAAATTATGATAAATTAAAATTTTATATATGATTAATAGTGTGATCAATTAAATTATGAATTCATGAATTTATATATTGATTTTGTTATTATCAGTAAAACAGTATTATTGCCTGATTTATTCCGTTAAAGGTATACACTGCTTACTAGACTATTTAGCTCATGATGAGTTTTATATTTTTTCTTTACAGATCCAGAAAATTAACATGATGCGGGATTTCGGTTGGAAGAGCGAATTAAAGATGGAGTTAGCTTATTTGAATTAAGATTTTTTTGCAAAATTGATGCAAGATTTTCATTTTAAGTGTTGACTTTGTCAGACAATTATCTTCCTTTTTGACTCTGAGTTTTGATTTGTTATTTGAACTTAGATTTGATCATTAAGATTGAAATTTATTTAACTTTATGTGTATGATGTCATGATGAGATGCCTTGCATGCTTATAAGCAAAGCTTCCTATGAGTATGCGGTGGTTGTCATGATCTTCGACTCACAATCTCGGATCAGGGGCGTGACAATTAATATGGTATCAGAGCATAAGTAGATTGGTAAAGACATGTAGAATAGAATGAGCGAGTGATGGGTAGATATTAGAAAATTTGAGAGGTTAGTTATGATGATTATGATCTGACCTGCCTTAAGTAAGTTAATAATTTTATTAAGGATAAGTTATCATCTTAAATTTGTCATAGGTCAATATGCCTCCATGATGAATGAAGAATACTCAAAGAGCGGTAGGAGGGACATCAAATCCACTTGGTGATAATATGCCCCATTTGAATAGTGGCACATCTCAACAAGAGAAAATCATTGACCCTACTGGAAATACTCCGACAGTACAAGAAGAGCCAAACATGACTCAATTAATGCAAACTCTGATCGGAGTAGTACAAACACAGCAACAGTTACTTCAACAATAACATGCGCAGCCACGTTAGCATCCTCCACCGACACCTGGCCATGGAGAACATTTGATGCAGCGAAACAACATCATCGAGTTTAAAAAGCTAGCTCCTCCAGCCTTCAAAGGGACCATCGAGCCACTGGAAGCTGACAACTGGATTATGGAGATAGAGCAGGCATTCGCCGTGCAAAAATACCACGATGATGAGAAGATCCGCTACACAGCATATCTGTTACAAGGTAAGGCATACAACTGGTAGTGTATACTTGAACAAAAATATGAACACGATGGGATACCACTCACTTGGGAGAGATTTGGAGGTGAATTCTTTGACAAGTACTTTCCTCGAAGTGTCAGAATATAGAAAGAGCAGAAGTTCATTCATCTGAAATAGAGGAATAGATCCGTTACAGAGTATGAAGCTAAATTCACGGAGTTAGCCAAGTTTGTTCCAAGATTAGTTGAGATTGAGCAAGACAGAGTACATAAATTTGAAATGGGACTGAAGACGAAAATTAGAAAATAAATTATACCCTATGAGTTAACTACTTATGCCTCAGTTGTGAATAAAGCTCTAATAATTGAGAGGAAAGTTAATGAAGCACATGCAAAGAGAGAACGAAATCAGAAGAAAATAAATAGATTTGGTGGAACTCAAGGACGAAATCAGAACAATAAGGGTCCAGCGAAGAAGCTAGCAAATGATAAGAATCGTGAGAATGAGATGGCTAGATGTTCGAGATATGGCCGAAGAGAGCACGAGTCTTCAAATTGTCTATAGAATACTGGTTCTTATTTTAGCTGTGGACAGAAGAGACACAAAATTGCAGATTACCCCCAGAGGAATGAGAATAGATCCACACAAACAAAGAATGGAGGTCAAAGGCCGAAAACTCAAGGAAGGATCTATGCACTCACACAACAGGATGCTCAGGCCTCTAATGTTGTGGTGACAGGTATCATTCCTGTATCTGGTATTTATGCTTCAGTTTTGTTTGATTCTGGTGCTACACACTCCTTTATATCCACTACTTTTATTAGACAACATGATATAGTATGTGAACTTATGAAAACTAAATTATATGTTGAGACATCAGTAGATGATATTTTGGGTACCGAAAGTATGTGCAAGTCATGTAGTATCAGAATAGGAGAAAGAGAATTACCGACAGATTTGGTGGTCCTAGATATGCATGATTTTAATGTCATTCTAGGAATGGATTGGCTTGCTACTTATCATGTCTCTGTGGATTGTCATGGAAAGAGAGTGAACTTTCAAATACTGAGAGAATTAACATTCAGTTTTGATGAAAGTACAGGAACCACCTCTTCATGTATTATTTCATTTGTGCAAGCTAGACAGATGCTAAGAAAGGGATGTAGAGATTATCTAGTATCAATAAAGAATACAGAACATGATGAATTGAGATTATAGGATATTTCTATCGTAAATAAATTTTCAGATGTATTCATTGATGATTTACCCGGACTACCACTGGATAGAGAAATTAAATTTATCATTGAATTGGCATCCAATATCGATCCGATTTTTAAAGCTCCTTATCGAATGGCCCCCATGGAGTTGAAGGAGTTAAAAGATTAATTACATGATTTATTGGATAAAGATTTTATAAGACCTAGTGTGTCTCTTTGGGGAGCTCCAGTCTTGTTTGTAAAAAAGAAAGATGGTAGTATGAGGCTTTGTATCGACCATAGAGAGTTAAATAAGAATACTATCAGAAATAAGTATCTCTTACCTCGAATCGATGATTTGTTTGATCAGCTGCAAGGTGCACAAGTTTTTTCAAAAATTGATCTTCGTTCAGGATATCATCAGTTAAAAATCAAAGCAGAGAACATACCAAAGACTACATTTAGAACTCGTTATGGATATTATGAATTTTTAGTGATGCCATTTAGGTTAACAATGCTCCAGCGGTCTTTATGGATTTAATGAACAGAATATTCAAATCATATCTTGATAAGTTAGTTGTCGTATTTATTGATGATATCTTGATATATTCAAAAAGCAAATTGGAGCATGAAGAACATTTACGGTGTGTATTACAAATATTGAAAAAAGAAAAGTTTTATGCCAAATTAAAGAAGTGTGAATTTTGGTTGGACAAAATAGTCTTTTTAGGACACATCGTATCTAAAGATGAAATTTCTGTGGATCCAACAAAAATGGAAGCTGTGATGCAGTGGAACAGACCTACAAATATTTCTGAGATTCGGAGTTTTCTGAGAATGGCAGGTTATTACAGACGATTTGTAGAAGAATTCTCCCGCATAGCTACACCTTTGAGTCATCTTACTCAAAAAGGGGTTAAATTCGAGTGGACCAAGGATTGTGAACAGAGTTTTCAAAAGTTAAAACAACGATTAGTTTCAGCCCCTATTCTTACTATACCAACAGGAGATGAAGGATTCACAATATATAGTGATGCATCTAAAAAGAGACTTGGCCGTGTATTGATGCAACATGGTAAGGTAGTGGCTTACGTCTCAAGACAATTGAAACCATATGAACAGAATTATCCGACACATGATTTGGAGTTAGCTGCAGTGATTTTTGCCCTGAAAATTTGGAGACATCATTTATACGATGTGCAGTGTGAAATGTTTACTGATCATAAGAGTTTGAAGTATATTTTTACACAGAAGAAATTAAATATGAGACAGAGAAGATGTTTAAAACTATTGAAAGATTATGATTTAACAATTCATTATCATCCCGAAAAAGCTAATGTTGTCGCTGATGCCCCTAGTAAAAAATCCATGAAAAATTTGGCTATTTTAATTACACATCAAAGTCAATTATTGAAAGATATAAGAAAACTGAAATTAGATATTCGAGTATATGACTCAACAGTACGATTAGCCAACTTGAGGGTTCAGCCAACACTCATTGAAAGGATTATAGTTGTCCAGAATGGTGATCCACAATTAACAAAAATAAGGGATTTAGTGGAAGCTAGTGTTCAATCTGAATTCAAGATACATGATGATGGTTCGTTGACATTCAAAAATAGAATTTGCATACCCAATGATTCGGTACTCAAACAGGAAATACTTCAAGAAGCATATCAGACCTGTTATATAGTTTATCCGAGAGGTACTAAGATGTATAGGGACTTGAAGAAAATATACTGGTGGAATAATATGAAAAGAGAGATCACTCAATTTGTGACTCAATGTTTGGTGTGTCAACAGATTAAAGCTGAACATCAGAGACTTGCAGGATTACTTCAACCTCTCGATATTCCAGTATGAAAGTGGGAACATATCACTGTGGATTTTGTAACTAGACTACCTAAGACTCCAAGTAAAAATGATGCAGCCTAGGTGATTGTGGATCGATTGACAAAGTCTGCACATTTTCTACCAATTAGAGTTGGATTCACTTTGGAAAGACTAGCAAAATTATATATGAAAGAAATTGTAAGGCTACATAAAATTTCAGTGACCATTGTATCAGATCGAGACATCAGATGTGTATTACAGTTTTGGAAGAACTTACACAAAGCATTAGGAACAAAATTGAACTTTAGTATAGTCTTTCATCCACAGACTGATGGTCAGTCAGAGAGAACTATTCAGATCTTAGAAGATATATTGAAAATTTATATTTTAAATATGAAAAGTTCTTCGGACGAGCATCTACCTTTGATTGAGTTCGCTTATAATAACAGTTATCAGGCTAGCATTGGTATGACACCTTATAAAGTATTATATGATAGAAGATGTCGATCACCGATTCGCTGGGATGATGTTGGTGAGCGGAGAATATTAGGCCCGAACTTATTCAACAACCAGTTGAGAAGATTCAATTAATTAAAGAATGACTTCGGACAGCACAAAGCAAACAGAAAAGTTATGCAGATAACAGGAAATGAAAATTAGAATTTCAAATTGGTGATCATGTATTTCTCAAAGTGTCTCCTTCAAAAGAAATCTTAAGATTTGGCATTCATGATAAATTGAATCCTGGATATGTGGGTCCGTTTGAGATTTTGGAAAGAATTGGTGAGGTGGCGTATAGACTTGTCTTACCACCTTCACTTACCGGAGTACATAATATTTTTTATATTTTTATGTTGAAAAAATATTTATCAGATCCAAGTCACACCGTGGAGCTTGAACCCTTGCAAGCTAAAAAAGATCTATCATATGAAGAATATCTGATATGGATCATGGACCGTAAAGAATAAGTGCTGAGATGTTACAACATTCCTTATGTCAAGGTACAGTAGAGTCGATATTCGGAAAGAGAAGCTACTTGAAAATTAGAGGAAGAAATGAAGCAAAAATATCCCCAGCTCTTCGAGACCACAGGTATGAAAAATTTCGAGGATGAATTTTTTTTAGGAATAAAGAATGTGATGACCCAAGCCCAAGCAAAAAAAAAGAAAAAGAAAAAAAAAAATAGAGGATTGGGAAGAAGACTCTCGATAGGAGTCTTCTTCTCCGATGAACCACTTGAATCAAGAGTCCTAGGACCACTAAAGGTCCTAGGGCTCTCTATAAAGAGACCTCTCTCTTCCTAAGAAACCCCCCACCGGTCTTCCTTCCTTCTTTCTCCTTGATTCCTTCGATTGAAGCCGCGACCCTTGATTCGTGCTCACCGTGATTTCTCGCCGGCGGGACCACCGAAAGCTGAGGTAAGCCTTCCTCCTCTTCCTCTCTTCCCTCTCCTTCTTTCCATGCCTCTGTGCACGACTGTCGGCAATAGGTGTCACCAGATTTCATCGAAGAAGGGACCCCTGTTTGGTCTCTTCTTCTTTTTGATTCTCTGACGCCAACGATCCCTGCCGAGTGTTAGTTTTGGCCTCTCTGAACTCATGAGGGTTGCCCACCCTTGCCGCCGGCCTTCGCCGTGATGGCTGCGGCCTGAACGGTCGATCAAAGGGAGGGGACTCCGATCCCCTATTTCGGCCAGGAAAAGAGCCCGAGAAGAAAAAGAAGAAAAATAAAAAAAAGAGAAAAAGAAAAGAAAAGAAAAGAAAAAGGAAGGAAAAAGAAGGAAAAAAAAGAAAAGAAAAGAAAAAAAAGAGAGGGAGACTTTCTCTCTCTTGATTTTTTTAGGATTTATGAATTAAAAAAATAATAATAATAAAATAAAATAATAATAATAATAATAATAAAAATCTCGGACGCTGTCATCTAGTCGATTCGTGTCAGGATATTGGATTTTAAAAATTTTTTTATTATTTTTATTTGATAAAATTTTGATAAAAAATATGATATTTGACGTATCAAGTTCGGAGAAGGATTTTCAAGATTTTTAAGATTTCTAATTTAGATTTTCTTTTAAGATAAGTAGTGTTTTACTTTTATTGAATTTATCTGATAAATTATAAATTTGAATTATATAAATTCATGGCATGTTTGTGATTGAAAATATCTGTTGAAATTAATTGTGATTGAAATTAATTGTTGAAAATTATTTATGATTGAAGATATTTGTTACAAATTACGATGATGATGTATGATCATAAAGAATGAAATGATTGATTTACTCGAATATCACTTATTTATATTATTTTTATAATAATATATGAATTGAAAGATGATATGAATTGACAACCTGACTATGTAAAGGACCTCGCCAATGGGGCATATACGTTGGTAATTGATTTGTCCCGAGGATTTATGTCGCTAGCGAGATCAGCGACATGTCGTCAGAGAGACTAGCGACAACCGTCAGAGAGACCAACGGTTCCAAAGGACTTTGCTGCTAGATGATTCGCAGCTCACCGTAAGAAGATACGCGGTATTATGATCCTGCCACAGAAAAAATGTGATCATAGTTTATGGTTGATAAGAAGAATTTAAGAAATTTGATGAATTTAAGATGATAAGCATAATTTGAAATTATGATAAATTAAAATTTTATATATGATTGATAGTGTGATCAATTAAATTATGAATTCATGAATTTACATATTGATTTTGTTATTATCAGTAAACTGATATGTACAGTATTATTGCCTGATTTATTTCGTTAAAGATATACACTGCTTACTATTTAGCTCATGATGAGTTTTATATTTTTCATTCACAGATCTAGAAAATTAGCATGATGCGGGATTTCGGTTGGAAGAGCAAATTAGAGATGGAGTTAGCTTATTTGAATTAGGATTTTTTCGCAGAATTGATGCAAGATTTTCATTTTAAATGTTGATTTTGTCAGACAATTATCTTCCTTTTTGACACTGAGTTTTGATTTGTTATTTGAACTAAGATTTGATCATTAAGATTGAAATTTATTTAACTTTATGTGTATGATGTAATGATGAGATGCCTTGCATGCTTATAAGCAAAGCTTCCTATGAGTGTGCGGCGGTTGTCATGACCTTCGACTCATAATCTCGGGTTGGAGACGTGATAATATATAAATAATCTACTGAATTTCTCAGCTTGTGTTACATATATTCACACATCTAGAACTTCTAACTATAAATATTGTAAGTCCCTTCTCCTCCAAAATTTCCAACATTCTTTGTTTTCCAACTACCACAAAAATTAGGTTGCCACTGTTGGTCATCTGCATGCACTGTTATCTAGATCAAAGTTTAGGTTGCCACTCCTGGAGGCCTCAACCCCACCAAAAAATAGGAGCCAGGGGAGGTTCTACTGAAATCGACATCCCCGTGTTTGGCACCTTTCATGCGCGTGTTGGGGCATAAGTGTAATGCATTCGCACGTACGTACGTAGGGTAGGATGGCAAAAGAAAAAAAAAAAAGAAGATTTTAGAATTCGTGGAGATGAATAGGATTCTAAAGCCTGTTATAGAAAATCCGACTTTCATCTTGCTGAAATAATGCATTGCTTTTTTACACCTAAAAATCTATATAATATAACGTATATTTTGATATTATATGGACTTTTATGTGTATATATAAAAGGATTGCATTATTTCAGTAGGGTTTCAAGTCTGTTCCCCACCCCCCCGCCCCCCCCCCACCCCCGAAATACACTTTAAAATATTAATAGGCTCTGCAAACAAAGACTGATATGGATCTGATAAGACACATAAACTTAGATTCCCAAACTTGGACTTCAGGTTAAAATGAAAACCCAGTTTTCAAACTTGGATTGTCCATCGACCAGTGAAAAAAATAGTAATGTCATGCTGGTGCTGCGCGGCGCTTTTCATGCCAAGAATGGTTCCGTGACGGGAAAATGTATATTAACTAATATATTTTGTAAATTTTTAAATATTATTTTTTTATTAAATAAAATTTTTAGACTGCTACCTCGGCAAAAAGTCTTTAACAATTGATATGAATCTTAATATTTATTTTTCAATAAAAAATTCACCATGTTCGTAAAACCGTGATTTCGATTTGAAAATTCCTAGCTTCGCCGCAAAATATTAAAGGAGGAAAAGGTACAGTAAAAAGGCACTGTCTTTTTTACTATATTTTTTTTCATCAACCTGGAGACGTAAAAGGAACTATGGAACCCAAACAAATCAATCCATGTTATAGCGGCAGTGGCAATGCTAGAAGTCTTTTGAAGCTCGATAGAGAAGAGATTAGTAATTTTATTAGGAACGCTTTCAGCCTTGGGATTGACGTACTATATATGGCTTGGATTGGAAAGATTCCGTCAACAATTTTTTGGTATATAGTAAATTAGCCTAAATTCAAATTCTTTCTAACTAATAACTTGCGTTTGTTTCGAGTGCAGGGAAACTTTTCCACGTTATAACAACACAGAACCAAATACCTGGAAACACTTTATCCAAGACTTGAGCTCAGAGTCTCTGGCTGCCAGGCTGAGGGGTGTCATCTCTGGAACGAGCTCTAATTTGTGTTTTAAATAGGAAGACCCATGTCATTGAACACTTTTTCTAAGACTTAGCAGATGACTGTCTTTTAATTTCAACGGCTACCATTAAAGATGGTATCTACCTCATTGCTGCTTAAAGCTTATTGTTCATTATCTGATCAAGTAATCAATGTTGGTAAATCCCATATTTAGTCCTTCAACCTCCAGCACAATTAAATCTCAAATCAAAAGGCTCTTTCAGGTATCTGAGTGTAGAAGCGCTTGGAAATACCTTGGAGCTCCACTATTTGGAGAACAGCTGACCCCTATAGAATTTAACTTTGTGATTGAAAAGATAATGACTAGAATTGGGAGTTGGCAATGGAAAGCTCTTTCCCTTGCAGAAAGAGCAACTCTACTCCAATCTGTATGGCTATCAATTCCGGTATTCTGTCTATCTTCCGTTTCCATGCCTATCTCAATTCTCCTCAAACTTGAGAAAGAGTTTAGAGCATCTTTATGGGGACACGCATCTGACCAAAGAAATCCAAGAACATGGGGGTCTTGGTATGGTGGATTTACACACTAGACGCAAGGCCTTTTTTTTGCAAGCTGGCTACTCAAAATTATTCTTAATCTTGATTCCATGTGGGCCAAGCTTATTAAAGCTAAATGTCATTTCATGGGCACATAGAATGAGTGTCATAAACGAAGAAGGTGTTCCCCCATTTGGAGGAGAATTTGCGAATATGGTCCCTTGGTTCCGCCTCACTTTCTTTGAAATATTGGGGTAGATTCTCAAATTGATATGCTCGATGACCCTTGGTTATCTCACACTCCACTCTCAAAGTGGTCGAGCCCTTTTAACGCTAATGAATGCAACCTGGATATTCAGGTGCAGCACCTTATGGATCTGAACCATTCTTGGAATCAATATTAATTAGAGACCATGCTTTCAGTTGACATAATGAAGCAAATATGTAGCATCCTGTTGGTGCAACAGAACTGGTCTGATCAGCCCTGTTGGAGACCTAATAATTAGCTTCATGGTAAGGATATGTATGCCTTGGTCAAACCCATTGGGCATACCAAAATTGCTCATTCTTTTAGTGGCATATGGAAATTGTGCTCCTCTATGAGAGTGAAAATGTTCTGGTGGAAGCTCTTATAATGGATAGATTCCATAACCAAGAAACTCTTTTGTACAATAGGGGCATCATTAATACCGATAGTCTTAATTGCGACTATTGTCAATCTATGGATAAGGATGCTGAACATGTGACTGTTCATTGTCCTTATGCTGTGGGTTGCTGAGAACAGTTGCAGCACATTGGTAAATATTATTTTATCCCTATGAGAGTGAAAATGTTCTGGTGGAAGCTCTTATAATGGATAGATTACCATAACCAAGAAACTCTTTTATACAATAGGGGCATCATTAATACCGATGGTCTTAATTGCGACTATTGTCAATCTATGGATAAGGATGCTGAACATGTGACTGTTCATTGTCCTTATGCTGTGGGTTGCTGAGAACAGTTGCAGCACATTGGTAAATATTATTTTATCCCTATCCCTAAATCCTCGCCAGCTTTGAAAGAATTTATCTTCAAGTCTCAGGTGGGGATGGAGATGAGAAGCCTATTTGTCTGTGTTGTATGATTAATCTGAAGGCATGGAATGAAAGGATTTTCCAAAATAACCACATACCTGCAATTCAGCTAGTAAGAAAGGCCTATCGTTATACCGTTTTGGAATCACAGGGACTTTCAGGGATGTCTCCATTAAGTCACTAGGGTAGCTTTTCGAATCTCAATTTTATGTAATAACAATATCCTTGTAGCCTAGCCATCCCCTTCCTTTGAAGCCCTGAAATAAATTCTGATGCTGCAGTAGCTGACAGCAAATCAACTGTTGCATTTGTCACAAGAGATCACAACGATAGGCTCATTAGATCTGGTGGCAGGTTATTGAAACTTCCTTCTATTCCACAAGCTAAAATAATAGCAGCGTGGCTTGGTATAAAGGTGGCTATAACTGAAGTACAAGCACAACATATATCGGTTGAAGGTGATTCCTTAACTGTCATAAAATGGATCACTAACCAACTTCCTGTTGTAGGGGCCATCAATCTCCTCTCCTATGTGACATATACCACTAAAAATCAAGGATTCCAAGAGTTATGGTGTCTCATATTTATGGGAAGCCAACCGTGCTGCTGACTTTGTATCAAAGGTAGCCTTGGCCGGGAACTTGAACTTCCAATATGATGATCGTTTGCCAACCGACTTGTTTGATGTTATGATGGCTGACTGCAGGAATATTCAATACACCAGACGAAAGAAATGAAAGTTCTCAATGAAATTTTCTACTCAGCTCTCATGGTTATACTGTATGTTAATTGCACCTATTATCTGTCTTTTATTCAGGTGGCATTAAAGCTGAGTAGACAACTCGCCGATTCGGGATTTATCTTTGTTGGTGGGCAAATATTCAGTGTCGATCTGTTGGAAACTATGACTGTCTTATGCTGGAACGTACATGGACTGGGGCTTGCCTCTAAGCGACGGAATATCAAGCAAGTAATTAGGGACTCCTTATGTAGTATAATATGCATGCAAAAAACAAAATGTAAAATTTTCTCTTTGAAGATGATTCGAGCAACGTGTGGTATTCAATTTGAGCAATGGCACGAGATGCATGCAACTGAATCAGCCGGGGGCATCCTAACCTGCTGGGATCCTACCCAAGTGGATGGTAATCCATTTCACACTCCGGTGATCTGTCTCAAAGACACCCACCAATATTTCGTTCTCACCTGTTGGGGAATACCGACCGGCCCCGCTCATACCGACTTATAATCGGGCATACCCGACCGACCGACCGACCGACCGACCGACCGATCGTCGGGTGCCATTACCGACCGATCGATGGCTCTCTACCGACCGAAGATATGTCGGTCGGGCAGACCTTTTCCGCTCTCCTGACCGACTGCATCAGGGGGTCCGATGGCCGACTCCCGCGACATGCCTGACTGACCGTCGGAGGGGTCCGAATCTCCACCCGATGCCCCTCAGCTGGCCACCGACCTAAGGTCGGTCGACTCCTCCAATCACCGTACTACTGCCAGAGACTGTCAGTCCAGACAACAGCACGCGGCACTGCCGCCTAGAGGCATTATCCCACCTAAGGCGTGGGTTAACCCTAGCGATTTGACAGCCCCACGGTGATGTGATACTTTCACGGTGACTCTGACAGTCTACAGCGAATTGACAATTCTTCAATTGTCCGCGCCATTAATGACGGTGCCATACCATGCTCCACTATATATATCGGGGAAGGCAACAGTGCTAGAGGTCCCTTCGAAACCCTTGGGCTTGCCCCCTCTCTCTCTCTCTTTCCCTCTCTTGTTGAGCTCCTTGTTTTCTTTTCACTGTTGCCTAGTCTCCTCTCTGACTTGACCGTCGGAGGGTCCCCGCCAGAGCCACCTCCGGTCAGTGAGGACTTTCTTTTGCAGGCGCTCGTTCTCGGCGACCAGGCGATGAGGGGATTGGCCGCAACAGCTTGGCACGCTAGGTAGGGGGAAGCGACGCTCATAGTGACGGGTTGGTGCTTCATCGACAGCACCAGGAACAGTGACCCCCCACAGAATTCGAGATGACAAAGACAAGAGCTCAGCGATCGAGGGTCACTGGATCGGCGAGGCGCTCTTCCCGCCGGGAAGAGGTCTCTCCTCCACCCTCCGCGGCGGAACCCAGCTCTCCGCACCCCACGGTGACCACGGAGGTGCAGATCGCGACGATCGTACGGCAGATGACCGTGCTGACAGACGCGATCAAAAGCTTTCAGCAACAGCCGGTCCAGCTGCCGCCATCACCGGTCGGGCAACCGGCGGCGCGTCCGATGCCCTTCAGGAGCAGCCGCCGGCGCCCGCGTCGATCTCCGTCGCCTCCGCAGGAGCGCCTGCCACAGCGCTCCCACAGAGAGGAGGAGGGGCGGCTGCGGCGCGATGCCCATCGGTCCCGCCAGCATTCTCCCTCCCAGCTGGAACGAGCGAGGAAGGAGAAGCGACCGCGAACGCCGTCCGCCTCTCTCTCGGACTCTTCCGGAGACTCCACTTCTGGGGTCTCCCAGCACCGACGGACAGACGATTACGAACACAGGTTCGAAGAAATCGATCGTCGGCTCGCGCAGCTGCAGGTGGACGGGCAGAAGTCTTCAAACAACGTCGACTTCCAGACCGCCCAACTTCTCTCCCGACTCATCCTCGACGAACCGATCCCCAGTCGGTTCAAGATGCCGCACGTGGAGCCCTACGACGGCTCCACCGACCCGATCGACCACCTGGAGAGCTACAAAGCTCTCATGACGATTCAGGAGGCCACCGACGCCCTCTTTTGCATCGGCTTCCCCACCACGCTCCGCAAAACTGCCAGGGCTTGGTACTCCGATCTTCGATCGGGAAGTATCCACTCCTTCGGGCAGCTCGAGCACTCTTTCGTGGCTCATTTCAGCACCAGTCGGAAGCCGCCACGGACGTCGGACAGTCTTTTCTCCCTCAAACAGGGAGAAAACGAGATGCTCCGATACTTCGTGACGCGATTCAACGTGGCCACACTTGAGGTCCGGGATCTCAACGAAGACATGGCTGTCTCGGCCATGAAACGGGGGCTGAGGGCATCCCGATTCACTTACTTCCTGGACAAGACCCTCCTCCGGACGTATGCTGAATTGTTGGAGCGCGCGTACAAGTACATGCATGCGGACGAAGGAGCCTCTGACCGGCGCTTGACCGAGTTCAAGGGCCCGAAGGAAAAGCGAAGGAAGGGTCGGGACCCCGCCGAACCTAACAGGCCCCCGACCGACGGTCGGGTCTCACCTCCGCGATGAAACCAGAAGTCGCCCCGACGGCAGACTCCAAGGCTAACACACCCCAGGTATGACTCCTACACTCCTCTCTCTGCTCTCCGTGCACAGATTTTGATGGAGATCGAGGGGGAAGAGTACTTGCGACGGCCTCCACCTCTGAAGGCAAAAGGCCTCGACCGATGGAAGTACTGCCGATTCCACCGGGGCCACGGCCATAATACCGAGCAATGCATCCAGCTTAAGGATGAGTCGAAGCTCTCATCCGCCGAGGGTATCTCGGTAAATTTCGGAGGAACCCGCCGACTCAACCAGTGGCCGACCGACGACCCCAGCCGACTGAAGAAGCCACGACTAATCAACCGACGGCCGGGGTCATCAATATGATTTCCAAGCGACTGGGCCCGGGGACGTCTGCAGGAGGGGAGCCAATGAAAAAGCTGCGCCCGGACGACGTAATTACTTTTGCGGAAGATGACGTTCGGAGCATCCAAACTCCCCACGACGACGTTGTTGTTGTCTCCGCAACAATAGCGAACTATGATGTAAAAAGAATTTTTGTGGATAATGGAAGTTCAACGAACGTTTTATTTTACTCGATCTTCTCCCGGATGCGACTATCAACCGACCAACTCAAAAGGGTCTCTACACTCTTGATAGGCTTTGCTGGGGATGCTGTCACGACGGAAGGAGAAATTACCTTGCCCGTGACGGTCGGCACCGAACCACGACAAAGCACGGTTCATTTGACTTTTGCGGTTGTCCAAGTGCCCTCGGCCTACAACGCCATACTTGGAAGATCCGGACTAAACGCCCTCAAGGTGATTGTTTTGAAGTACCATCTCTTGGTCCGGTTTTCGACCAAAAACGGAGTCGGGGAGATGCGCGGAGACCAACAACTCGCTCGCCGATGCTTTCAGATCTCCGCTCAAAGCGACGAATTGAAGGACTCCCTGACGATCGACAAACTAGACCAACGGGAGAAGGAAGAACGGGGCTTACCGGCCGAACAGCTCGTGTCAATCTCGATAGCAGAAAATCCCGACTGAAAGGTATGGGTCGGGTCTCAATTACCCAACCCAGAACGACAACGATTGGCGGAGCTGCTGAAGGTCAACGCCGACATATTTGTTTGGTCGACGACGGATATGTCGGGCATCCCCCCAGAGACAATAATGCACCGACTCAACATCGACCCGACGATGAGGCCGGTGAGGTAGAAGAAAAGGTCTTTTGCTTCCGAGAGACAGAAGGTCATCGACGAAGAAGTGGACAAGCTGCTCGAGACGGGCTTCATCAGAGAAGCCACATATCCCGATTGGCTCGCCAATGTTGTCATGGTCAAGAAAGCCAACGGAAAGTGGAGGATCTGTATCGACTACACCGACTTGAATCGGGCCTGTCCGAAGGACAGCTTTCCACTTCCAAAGATCGACCAGCTGGTGGATGCGACGTCCGAATTTCGACTGCTCAGCTTCATGGACGCCTTCGCCAGGTATAACCAGATCCGGATGGCGCCCGAAGACGAGGAGCACACTGCCTTCGTGACCCCCAAGGGCCTCTACTGCTATCGAGTAATGCCCTTCGGGCTGAAGAATGCCGGCGCCACCTACCAACGACTTGTCAATAAGGTCTTCAAAGACCAGATCGGGCTCAACATGGAAGTATATGTCGATGACATGCTGGTGAAAAGTGCACAGACTGCAGACCATGCTCGAGACCTCGAAAAGGCTTTTCGCACTCTACGACGATATCGAATGAAGTTGAATCTGACTAAGTGCGCTTTTGGAGTGACCTCAGAGAAGTTTCTCGGGTTCCTCGTTTCTCAACGAGGAATCGAGGCTAACCCTAAGAAAATCAAAGCAATCATCGACATGCGCCATCCAAACACCAAGAGGGAGGTCCAGCAGCTGAACGAAAAGATCATTGCTCTCAGCAGATTCATTTCTCGGTCGGTCGAAAGATGCCTCCCGTTCTTCAAAATCCTGAGGGAGGCGAAGGGCTTCTCTTGGTCGGATGAGTGCCAACGGGCCTTCGAGGAGCTGAAGGGGTACCTGGCTTCTCCGCCGTTGTTTGTGAAGCCAGAGGTCGGAGAGACATTGTATCTCTATTTGGCCACTTCCCTCGAGGCGGTCAGCTCGGTGCTCGTCAGAGAAAATGAGAGCCGAACTCATTAGCCTATCTACTATACCAGCAAAGTGCTCCGCGGCGCCGAAGCCCGGTATTCGGAGACGGAAAAGATGATTTTCGTCCTGACCGTCTCCGCGCAGTGACTCCGCCCATACTTCCAGGCGCATGCCATTGTGGTTCTCACCAACCAGTCCCTGAGGGCGATATTGCGCTGACCCGACACATCGAGACGACTGGCAAATTGGGCAATGAAGCTCAGCGAGTTCGACATACAGTACCGACCGCGACCCACCTTAAAGGCCCAGGTCCTGGCCGACTTCATCGCAGAATGCCCGACGACCGGCAAAGGGTCGGAAGACCTGGACCCCAGACAAGGCGCGGTCTTCGAGCCTGACCCGGTCTCCACCTGGGTACTGCACATCGACGGAGCTTCAAACACTCAAGGGAGCGGGGCTGGGTTTTTGCTCACCAACTCGGATGGGGTAGTCACCGAGTACGCCCTCTGATTCAACTTCAAAGCCTCCAATAACCAAGCCGAGTATGAAGCGCTCCTCGCCGGCTTGAGGATGGCAAGGTAACTTGGGATCGACAGCCTCCGGGCATTCTCCGACTCTCAGCTGATCGTGGGGTAGGTCAAAGGCGAATTCGAGGCGCGGGATCCAGCCATGGCAAAATATCTCCAGAAAGTGAAGGATCTCGTAACGCGCCTCGGGTATTTTGAGATTTCCCACATCCCTAGGTCGGAGAATGCCCGGGCCGACGCACTCTCCAGGCTGGCAACCTCGGCTTTCGACTCTTTGGGCCGGACGTTCGTGGAGAATCTCGAGCAGTCGAGCATCGACAAGGTCGAAGAGGTGCTACAACTGACAGCTGAACCAAGCTGGATGGATCCGATTGTTCGGTACCTGACCGACGGGATCAGCCCTGAAGATCCCACGGAGGTCAGGCGGCTCCGATGGTCGGCCTCCCAATATGAGATCATGGATGGCCGACTCTACAAAAGGTCATTTTCCCTCCCCTTGCTCAGGTGCTTGGGACCGACCGACGCAGATTACGCACTCAGGGAAGTGCACGAAGGAATCTGCGGGAGTCACTTGGGGGTCAGATCCTTAGCCTACAAGGTCCTGCGGCAGGGTTACTACTGGCCCACCATGAGGAAGGATGCGGCTGAGTTGGTCCGAAAGTGTGAACCATGCCAGAAGTACGCCAACGTACAACACCGACCAGCCAGCCAAATCACTCCTATCGTCGCCCCATGGCCCTTTGCTCAGTGAGGAGTCGACATTCTCGATCATTTCCCTCCGGCGTCGGGCCAAAATAAGTTCATAGTCATTGCTATCGACTATTTCACCAAGTGGGTGGAGGCCGAGCCCCTGGCGCAGATCACCGAGCGAAAGATGGAGGACTTCGTCCAGAAGTCCATCATCTTCAGGTTCGAGTTGCCGCATACCATTATCACCGACAATGGACGGCAATTCGACAACCAAGACTTTAGAGACTTCTGCGCGAGGTTTCACATCACGCACCGACTGACTTCAGTCGGGCACCCACAGTCCAATGGCGAAGTCGAGGTGACCAACCGGACCATACTACACGGGCTCAAAACCCGACTGAACGAAGCCAAAGGCCTCTAGGTCGACGAATTGAGCTCCGTTCTGTGGGCTTACCGAACGACCCCCCACATTCCGACCGGGGAGTCGCCTTTCAGTTTGGCCTATGGGACGGAGACAATGATACCGCTCGAGATCGGGCTGCCATCAACTAGGGTCGAGCAGTATCAGGAGCCGAACAACTTTGATTGCCGGAGAGCCGACCTAGACCTCCTCCCCGAACTACAGAACGAGGCTCAACTTCGCATAGCTTCATACCGATAGAGAGTAGCCCGATATTACAACGCCAAGGTCAAGCCAAAGCTTTTCAAGCCTGGAGACTTGGTCCTGAGAAAGGCGGAAGTCTCGAAGCCCCTGGACCAAGGGAAGCTGGCTCCGAATTGGGAAGGGCCCTATACGGTGGCGGACACCTACGGGCCAAGGGCTTACCGACTGGAAACTCTGGAAGGGAAGCCGATTCTCCGGACTTGGAACGCTGACAACCTGAAGTTGTATCACCAATGAACTTTGTACCTATTCATTCAGAATGCAAATCCAGTTCCAAATTTTGGAGTTTTCACTCTTCGACTGACGATCGGTGCTCACCAAAAAGGCCGAGTCCCGACGTCCTGACTCGGACTTAGTGTCCGCATGGAACCGATGGCCCGATTGCCGACGATGCATCGGACGCTCTCAAGGGCCGAACCGTCTGCGGCAATGGGAGTTGACACTCCTTCTACGGTCGAACTTTCGGGCCAAACGATCGGCTAACTTACCGATTGAGCCCCGACCAAAGAAAGGCGAAACGCCTGCGCGACTGCCGTCGTGACTTACCGACCGAGCTACGACCGATCGAAGGATATTCGGCTTACCACCGTCTATCGCACGACGCGATCACTGTCGCATTCATGACTCATCGATCGAGCTACAGCCGGCCGAAAGATATTCGGCTTACCACCGTATAACATGTGGCGCAGTATAAGTACCCGACACAAGGGTATCGGGATTCGACTTATCATCGCTCCCCCGACTAAATACGCCGGACGACATCCGACTGAATGCATCGGAAGAGACCCGACTTCCAAGTTCCATCCGACAGTCGGTCGGCTTTCGGCCCGACTTAAGCCTTCGATCATCAAAAGACCGATCCAAAGTCGGGACTTGTTCTACCTTCGTGGCGGCACGAATTATCGAACGTCCTAACTGATCTATATGGGTTAGCAACTCACGTGTTCAAATGCATTCCACAACGCATGGAAAAAGGAAAGACATGCAGAAGGAAAAAGTTCAAGTCCAAAAAATTTTGACTTTGATTTCATTGAAGATCAAAATAAGCTTACAAAGTTGGGCCAAAGCCCGAGTACAAGCCAGAGCAAAAGGAAAAACAAAAACAGAAACTGACTAGTCCCCGGAGTCGGCCTCCTCCACTGGATAACGACGGGAGACGGTCGGCGAACTCGCTCTGGCTTCAGCAGTCGGGGCCGCCTGATCTTCGGTAGCTCGCTCTACGTCTTCTTCGGCTTCCGTCCTGGTGGAAAGGCCTTTCGATACTGGTTCGGCCGTCTCCTCCGCAGCTGGGGCCTCCGACTCTTGCAGAACTATGCTGCTAAGATCAAGCTCCGGGTATAGGCTTCGAACGGCTTCTTAAGCATCCTCGTACCCGACCCGGTACGAAAGAAAGTCACTCTCCAGAAGCTCTTCTCGGTACTCTTCTGAGTCACGGAAGTCTTCGACAGCCCGACCCATGGCCTCCTTCGCCGATTCTGCTTCGGCCTTCGCAATGTCTGCGTCGGCCTGGACGATGGACAAACCTTCTTCGGCCTTAGCAAGATTTTCGAGGCTTACTCGGAGCTGCTCGCGGTCGGCCTCCAGCTCCTTGGCGAAGCTGTCCCGCTCGTGCCGAAGCTGACGGACGGTCCGGAACTTCTTCTTCGCGTCATCCCGGGTCGACTGCAGCTCCGACTCCGACGTCGCCAAGGCTCCCTTGAGTCGGGAGACCTCCTCCGTAAGTCGGGAGACCTCCCCCTCGAGTCGGCCCTCCCGTTCGATCGACTGTTGCAGCTGGTCGACCAAGACGACCTTGTCGGCTTCAACGGCAGCGACCTTATCTCTCCAAGCCGCCCGCATGTCGCCGAACTTTCGGTATTCGGCCTCTAGCTCGGATATGTTGAAGACCAGCTGCACAAAACAAAACCGACCGTCAGAAAACCGAACTTGCAGAAACTACACTGAAGGCAAAAAAGAGAGAAACTCACCCGGATCATCATCGGATAAAAGGAAGACAGCATGTCGGAGACACGCTGGTTCTTCATCGCCTCAATGTCGGCAGGAAGAAGGAGCGCTTGGCACAGTCTCCTGGCCAAGTCGTGGTTGGCCAGGCCGACGCACCTTCGGGGAGTGGGAAGTCGGTCGATCCTCCGTCGGCCAATCGTCCTTCGTCGCCCGACGCCATGGGGGCCTTCCCTCGACTAGACGCCCAGGCCCTGACATCGGAGATGGACGGCAGGCTTGAGCCCGATCGAGTCTCGACCGACGGTGCGGCAGTAGCGGGCGCTGGTCGCTCGGGTTCGTGAGCCTCCTCCCGATCCT
Source organism: Elaeis guineensis (assembly GCF_000442705.2). Lineage (NCBI taxonomy): Eukaryota > Viridiplantae > Streptophyta > Magnoliopsida > Arecales > Arecaceae > Elaeis > Elaeis guineensis. The sequence goes on from NC_026003.2 coordinate 107,358,255, forward strand.
CCTCTGCCGGTTGGGCGGCCAGCGCGCCATCGACCGACTCAGCTGCCCTTCTTTCGGGCGAAGTGGCGCCCTCGCCCGACGGTCCCTCGGATGGGACTTCGATAAGCACTGTCGGCGCCGACAGTGCGATGACGGGCTCCGCCCCCGACCCAGTCGGTTCGCTCGGTGGATCTACGTGGGGCCTCTTGGGAGGCCGCGACGGTCCGGCCCCTTGCACCGGCCTCTTTCGGATGGCGTACTGACGTACGTCGGCTGCCGTCAGTCGTGATCTCGACGGCATATCTGCAAACAACGACGAACGGTCAGCGCCATGAAGAAAAAATGAAAAGAAGAAAAAGGGGAAGAAAAATGAAAAACCGACCTAAGCGAGGGATCGGGCTGAGGCCGGCGTCGTACAGGGCCTGCTCGGTGACGAGCTCCCTCTGCTTCGGTATCGAGATATCTTTTAGCCGGTGGAAGTCTTCCCGATCTTCCGCTTCCACCCGACTGTTCTCATTCGGTTCGGTTCGGGGATTCTCCCAACGGACAGGGAACCCCCAAGGAGTGGAAGACGACGCAAAGAAGAACTGGTTCTTCCATCCGTGAATGGACGATGGAAGATCAGTGATGAAGGAAAGCCCCTTCCGAGGATTGAAGTACCACCACCCTCGGGCTTTAAGGTGGGGTCGGAGGACAAAGAAGGCTTGGAAGAGGGAGATCCGAGGGTCAGTCGGCAAAAGCCGACACAGAAGAGAAAAGCTGACTATTAGCCGACTGAGTTCGGCGCGAGTTGTGCCGGGCACAGCCCGTAATAGTCGAGAATATTTCGGACAAACTCCGGGACCGAAAAACGAAGGCCGGCCCGGAGGTCCTCCACGTAGAAGGCCACCTGGTCCTCAGGCGGGCTGTTAACCCGACCGTCGGCACCAGGGGCGAACAGCCGAAACTGCCCCGGGATGCGATATTGCTCCCGGAGCCGATCGACGTTCGGCCCCGAAAGTGAAGAGACCTCCACCTCCGGGGTCGATCGAGTGTCGTCGGTCGGCTCTCCCAACCGACCACCTCGTGGAGACGTTCTGGCCATGGACTAAGGAAAATGGCAGGAAATGAAGAAGGAGGAGATGGTAAAGGTGATGATGACCTATAGAAGATGAAGACGGAACTCCTAAGGAGAAGGGAAGCGGAGAAGAGTACCTGGAATGAGGGATTACGCGGGCAGAGTCTCGACAGCAAAGTAATGGGGGGATAAAAACTGAATAGGGGCGACTCTGTATATGTAGTACCCCCCGACGGTCGAGATGAAGGCACGACCAACGAGGAGTCCCCAGATCTCGCCATGTGGCGTCATCCGGGCCGTCCGTCAGCCCGACGGTTCGACGTACCTATCCTCAGATCGAGCCACGTCACCTCCATCCGCTCCAACGAACCCGTCCCAATGGCCGCACGCCACGTGGCGCAAAGGCCGCGACGTTTCGTGTCCCCGAAGGGGCTGCGGGAACGACGGTTTCCCTTTCCGATGGGACGAAACGTCTGACACCGACAGGACGTCTGACACCGACAGGACGTCTGACACCGGTATAACGCCTGGCGCCGACAGGACGTCTGACGCTGACGGGACGGGATACCTGACACCGATCGGACATCTGACGCCAGCGAATCGCTCGGCATTCATGAGACGCCTGACATCATATCAATCCGCGGTACGGTCGGAACTTGACAAACAGTGGATCCACTCCTTTCCGCCCGACGCTACTGCCCAAACGAAGACATCGGCCAGCGCGCCGTCCGACTCAGGAGTGGAGGGGGCAACTGTTGGGGAATACCGACCGACCCCGCTCATGCCGACTTATAATCGGACATACCCGACCGACCGACCGATCGTCGGGTGCCATTACCGACCGATCGACGGCTCTCTACCGACCGAGGATATGTCGGTCGGGCAGACCTTTTCCGCCCTCCTGACCGACTGCACCAGGGGGTCCGATGGCCGACTCCCGCGACGTGCCCGACTGACCGTCGGAGGGGTCCGAATCTCCACCCGACGCCCCTCAGCTGGCCACCGACCTAAGGTCGGTCGACTCCTCCAATCACCGTACTACTGCCAGAGACTGTCAGTCCTGACAACAGCACGCGGCACTGCCGCCTAGAGGCATTATCCCACCTAAGGCGTGGGTTAACCCTAGCGATTTGACAGCCCCACGGTGATGTGACACTTTCACGGTGACTCTGACAGTCTACAGTGAATTGACAATTCTTCAATTGTCCGCGCCATTAATGACAGCGCCATACCACGCTCCAGTATATATATCAGGGAAGGCAACAGTGCTAGAGGTCCCTTCGAAACCCTTGGGCTTGCCCCCTCTCTCTCTCTCTTTCCCTCTCTCGTTGAGCTCCTTGTTTTTTTTTCACTGTTGCCTAGTCTCCTCTCTGACTTGACCGTCGGAGGGTCCCCGCCGGAGCCACCTCCGGTCAGTGCGGACTTTCTTTTGCAGGTGCTCGTTCCTGACGACCAGACGATGAGGGAATTGGCCGCAACATCACCAATGTTTACGGACCAAACAAACATAAAGATAGAGAGCTCTTCTACAATTAACTGGGTAAACTCAGACTCCGTTGCTGCACCATGGATATTACTGGGGGATTTCAACGTTACCAGGTCTAATAATGAAAGAGTGGGTGCCAAAAGTAGCCGGGCAGAAGCAAGGAAGCTTAATCAACTGATTGGCAAATTGGAACTGATTGAGTCGAATGCTACCAACAGAAGAAATACTTGGACAAAATTCAGAGAAACTCCGAGCTTAGCTAAGCTGGACAGACGCTTTGCTTCTATTAATTGGAACTTGGATTTTCCTAAGGCGATTCTGACGATACTCCCGCGACCTACTTCAGATCACACGCCTCTTAGACTAAATCTTTATTGTCAGAACCCTGTCTTGAGTAAGAAAGATGAGCCGTTTCGCTTTGAGAATATGTGGTATACTCATTCTGATTTGGAACAGAACATCAAACAATGGTGGTTATCTGCTCCGTGCTCTGCAAACGTGGGGAAAAGTCTAACTCTGAAGCTTCAGCTTCTCCGCTCAAACCTTAGGCGGAGTGTGGAGCAGCTGGGTAACATATGGAAAAAGAAAGGGGAGATAATGGAGACTATTGGAAGATTGGACAGGGTAGAGGAAGAGAGGTCATTGACTATCTCTGAACAGGAGGAGAGAAGAAGCATGAAATCTCATTTAGACAAGATTTTATGGCAGGAAGAATTATACTGGCAGCAGAGATCTCGAATACAGTGGATTAAAGATGGTGATCGAAATACCAAATTCTTCTGCCTCAATGCATCAAAACAGCGCCGCAAAAACCTAATCTCTGAGATCACAGACAACGGAAGGTGTTTGCATAATCCTGAGGACATCCAAACAGCTTTCCACTCCTTTTATTCATCCATGTTTGGCTCTTGTAACAACACTTTGGTGGAAGCTAGATGGGAGGAATTGTACCCTGTCGACCTTCAGCAACTGGAACATAATATCTCAGTAGAGGAGATAAAAGAGGCTGTTTTGCGTATGGCCAAAAACAAATCGCCGGGACCTAATGGCTTCCCTATATCCTTCTACCAGAAGTATCGGGAGATTATTGGGAAAGATGTTACATATCCTATTATGGCCATCCAAAATTAGACCATTGATGCTTCCCATTTTAACTTCTCATTCCTCACCTTAATTCCAAAAGCAGCAGACATTTCCATGGTTAAAGACTTCAGGCCAATTTGTTTAGAGCATGCAATTATCAAGATTTTCTCTAAAATTATGGCTAAGCGGTTAAGTAAACTCATTAGTGACCTTCTCTCCGCTTCGCAAATTTCTTTCGTGGAAGGGAGACTTATATTTGAAAGTTTTATCACCGCTTCTGAGGTCCTTGCGCAAGGTAAGGGAGGTAAGAACAAGGGTATCATTTGCCAGGTAGATTTCGAGAAGGCTTTTGATTCGATCTCATGGAACTTTTTGTTGGACCTATTGGCTCATCGTGGGTTCGGTGCGAGGTGGATTTCTTGGATTAGAATCATTCTCCATGACCCTAAGTCTGCTATTATTGTCAACGGACAACAAGGTAGATGGTTTACGAGCAAGAAGGGGCTTAAACAAGGGAATCCTATTTCTCTTCTTCTCTTTATCTTGGTAACAAATACTTTGAAGCATGTTCTCCGGAAGGCAACCTCAGAGAACCTTATAGCAGGAATTGGTTCTTCACACAATATTGGTCAGGTTGGTTGTACTCAATTTGTGGATGATACATTACTTTTTTGTAGCTATTCAAAGCACCATAGTCAGCATCCGAAGCTAATCCTGTACTGCTTCGAGTTAATGACTAGGTTGAAAATAAACTTTTTTTAAAACCAAAGTAATAGGGTTAGGCATTACAAGCAGTGAGACAACTATGGCTGCAGAGCTATTAGGCTGTCACTCTGGCTCCTTCCCATCACTTACCTGGGTATTCCTCCATATTACAAAGCCCTCAATGTTTCAGATTGGAAATTTCTGGTGGATAAGGTTGATAAGAAGCTCCCGAACTCTTGTCGGGCGTTTGGAGTTGATAAACTCAGTTCTCAAAGCTATTCCAATATATTGGATGTCGGTGATGCAATTGCCTGCTGCCATTATCAAGAAAATTGATGGTTTATGTAGGGCCTTTCTATGGAACACATCAAGTAATGGTAGTAATATCAAACACCTCGTGTGCTGGAATAAGGTATGCAGACCAAAATTCTTGGGAGGTCTTGGTGCTAAAAGTTCGAAACACAATTTTGCTCATGCAATGGTGGTTTAAGCTTTACGATGATTCAGATCGTCCATGGAGTTATTTGATACAGAAAATCTATTATACCTTGTCCGCACCAGGTGATCCCCACTCGAGGTGCATGAAAATCGTCTCATCTTTCTGGAGGAGTGTGTTAAGAACAAAAGAGTTGGCTCAGCTCTTCTGAGAAATCATTATAGGTGATGGGCATCTCGCATCATTTTGGCACGATACCTCGGCAGATGGAACTCCTCTTGCTCGATGCTTTCCTCATCTCTACTTGGTTGCACACCAGACTTTAGGGTCAATTCATCATTTTTACAACATACCTAATTGGGCTGCACTATTTAGGCAGCCTCTAAGCTCAGCAGCAGCAAGGAACTCCAGACTCTACAAATGATAAGGAGTCATCTTATTGGAAGGATTGAATTTAATTGAAAAAATATCCAATTAAAGGTCCAAGGATTTATTCCTTAGCATATTCTTGATTATTCTTTGACATATTCTTGTTATTCCTTATATATATTTGGATCTACATATCTGTATTTATAAGTCCTTGTACGCATTCTTGAGTAAATGAAGAAAAATAAAAATAAATCTCCTTCTTCTTTTTCATCATGGTATCGGAGCTCTCAGGTTCTGATCCATTTTTTCTTCCTTTCTCTTCTTAAAAACCCTTCTCTTCCCTCCGCCACTGATACCGCCTCTACCCTCATTTTTCACCATCGCCGCCACCACTCCTTCCTTCTTCTTCACAGCAAACCGCCACCGCTCCTTCACAGCAAACCGCTGCCACCGCAGCCCCCTTTCTTTCCGACCGAAATCCCTTCGAAGCCTCCGCCTTCACCTCCGAAGCCTCCGCCTCCGTCGAGTCCATCTGCAGCTCGCCACCGCAGCCCCAAAATCCAACCACGGCATCCCGCTCCTGGTCCTCGATCGGACCATCATCGTCGTCCGATCCTTCTACGAGTTGCCCTCCGTCGAGTCCATCCGCAACCCCCCTTCTTCCCAGCCACCGCAGCCCCCCTTCTTCCCGACCGAAACCCCTCCGAAGCCTTCGCCTCCGCCAAGTCCATCCGCAGCTCGCCACCGCAGCCCCGAAATTCCTTTGACGCCTCCACCAAAAGCTCTTCACGGCCGAGTGCCCGTCGACTGCAACATCAGCCACCGTCTTCCTTGCTGACGGCGTCACCTGGGACGGCATCACCCTCGACAATCCCGTGCTTCACGGGATACATAATCGGTAACGAAGAAAACCACAGTTCCTTCTTTTAACCTTTTCTTTTATTTTATTAAAAAGAAAATGGAGAACTTTTATGGCTAGATACTTAAGAAGCCTGTAGTTACGGTGTGTCCGGTGATTTGTGATTCGTGTGTCTGGTGATTCATTGATAGTGTGTCAGTGAGATTATCGTTCGTATTTTATTTGTATGGCCAATCCAATCACTATGCAAGATCTTGAAGGTCTATTAATTGGATCGGCTTATTACACTTGCCACTCGATCAGGGGGTTCGTCAAGAGATAGTGGATCGCTGAATGTTCTTCAAGTGGTTGTAAAATTTGATGGCCCAGCGACATATTTACAATGGGAGAGGAGCACTCGTCTACTTGTACAAGGGCGAGGTTTGGAGGGATATCTCACCGGCACAAAGAAGAAACCTGCTAATAATGAGCAGGATATGGCTCAATGGAGAATGGAGAACTCTGTTGTTCTGGCATTTCTTCTAAATACCATGACATCGAATGTGGCCAAAAGTGTGCAACTGCTGGAGACTGCACAGGAAGTCTGGGAGACGATGGCCCAAATGTTCTCACAAAAGTAGAATTCTGCTCAAGCATTTGAGATCCGTTCTCAATTACGTCAGCTTCGTCAGGGAGATTTATCTATCACTGAATATGCCACCGAGTTAAAACGTCTCTGGTCTGAAGCTGATCATTATAGAACTTTTATTTCACAATGCTCCATCGATGTTGATAGATTTCAAAAATATTTAGAAGAAGAACGGATTCAGGACTTTCTATATGGTTTGAATCCAGAATATGAGTCTGTCAGAGTTCAGCTTCTCGCTAGAGATATTTTACCTAGTTTAGATCAAGTCTTCTCTACTGTTTTAAGCGAGGAGACACAACGACGAGTGACTTCTAGCTCCAATAGTTCTATAAGATCAACTCTTACTGTACAGCCACAGTAGGTAGGTGAGAAGGTATGTTTTCATTATAAAAAGCCTGGGCACATTAAGGCATTTTACTGGGATCTCCATGGCCGCCCAAATCAGCCTAGACATGGTAGTCGGGGCTGTGGTGGTCGTCGTAGTGGTGAAAGAACTGGAGGACAGAATTATGTTCGTGGACTTGCCCAAGCCAATCTCTCTGAAGAGATCGAGAGTGCTGTACACAGCTTATCTACAGAGGAGTATCAGACCTTCCGACGAATGATGGAAAAGTATGAATCATCTTTTAACACCACACCTTCTACTCTGGAACAATCTAGCCACCAGGATAGATATCTTGATTTCTCTTTTTTTGCACACTCAGGTACTCCATATAAATTATCACATGTATTTACTTGCGGAACATCCAACTCCTGGGTAATAGACTCAGGAGCATCCAGTCACATGACAGGGGCACCTAAGAGTTTTATTTCATATTCACCATGTTCAGGACATGACAAGGTCCGAATAGCTGATGGATCTTTTATCCCTGTCTCAGGAAAAGGATCCCTTGACTGTACTCCTAATTTAAGATTATCATCAGTATTGCATGTTCCATTCTTTCCTACAAATTTACTCTCTATTAGCTCTGTTACTAAAGATTTGAATTGCTCTGTCACTTTTTGGCCTTCTCATTGTCTATTTCAGGAGCTGAAAATAGGGAAGATACTTGGGGGTGATAGACTGCACAATGGACTCTATTATCTATCAATTGATGAGAAAAGTATGAACTCTTCTTTGACGGGGTATGCATTGTCTGCTGAAGGTGCCACTTCCGAACTTATGTTACATCATCGTAGGCTGGGTCACATTCTTTTTTCTATTCTTAGTCGCTTATTTCCGTCTTTATCAACTAAATGCAATAAAAATTTATTAGTTTGTGATCATTGTGAATTGGCTAAACACACTAGAGCAGTATTTCCTATATCTAGAATTAAAAGTTCTAAACCTTTTGTTTTAATTCACTCTGATGTATGGGGACCATGTAGTACTAATACTCTCATGGGCCATAGGTGGTTTGTTACCTTCATTGATTGTTTTAGTCGAGTGACTTGGGTCTATTTATTGAAGAAAAAGATGAGAGTTTTAAACTACTTTAAAGAGTTTCATAAACTTGTAGGTACTCAGTTTGGTGTCAAAATTAAAATTTTACGTTCTGACAATGGCACAGAATATATTAATCAGGAGTTCTGTGCGTATCTTCACACTCACAGAATTCTTCATCAAACCCGCAGTTGGGCCATCCTGGACTTGAACCAGAGACCTCGCCCGTGAAGTAAATCATCGCAACTTGTGTTGATACTCCTGCACAAAATGGAGTTGTCGAAAGAAAAAATTGGCACTTATTGGAAGTAGCCCGATCCTTATTTTTTACCATGCAAGTTCTTAAATTTTTGTGGGGTGAGGCTGTCTTGATCGCGGCTTACTTGATCAATCGTATGCCTCTAAGAACACTCGGGTTTAAGTCCCCTATACAATGTTTGAAAAGGTCTACTGATTATGTAGTCACTCCTAGGGTCTTTGGATGTGTTTGTTTTGCTCGCGATCATAGACCTTCAGTAGGAAAACTAGATCCACGAGCATTAAAATGTATCTTTGTCGGTTACCCTGCTACTCAAAAGGAATACAAGTGCTATTATCCCCCTGAGCGGCGAATGCTTGTTACTATGGATGTTACTTTTTGAGAAACTGAAGCTTATTATGGAAGTCGTCTATCTGATAATAAGACACCAGAATTACTTCTTCCGGATGACTTTCTATACACACCAAAAAATTTTGGTGCCCAGGGGAGTATCATAGTAATGATGTTCAGAGGGAGTCTAGTATTGAGAAAGAAGAAGAGTCCAGTGTGCATTCACCACCAACTGCCCAAGTGTCTCCACCGCTTGAAGCTTCTTCTCCAGAGTCTCCTAATGGTAATAATATTTCTACTACTCCTTTCATTTCTAATCTTAATATTTCTATTGCAAAACGGAAGGGTACTCGCTCAATTGTTCCTCCTGCTCGTTACCATTATGATATCGCTAACTATGTTTCATATAAGAATGTGTCTTCATCTTATCAAAGCTTTATAACTGTATTAGACTCTGTCTGTATTCCTAGTACCTGGCAAAAGGCTATGGCAGAACCTAAGTAGAAGGAAGCAATGTTAGAAGAAATGACTGCTTTATCCAAAAATCAGACGTGAGATCTGGTCACTCTGCCAGCTGGTAAGCATCCTGTAGGGTGTAAGTGGGTGTACACTATAAAGCAGACTCCAGAAGGCAAGGTGGAAAGATACAAAGCTCGGCTAGTAGCAAAAGACTACACTCAAATATATGGAGTAGACTATGATAAAACCTTTGCTCCAGTGGCCAAGATGAACTCTGTTCGAACACTGATATCATGTGCTGCTAATTTTGACTGGAAATTACATCAGTTAGATGTGAAGAATGCATTTCTTCATGGAGATCTTCAGGAGGAAGTATACATGCAGATACCATCAGGATTTGAGACCAAAGCAACTATTAAAAAAATCTGCAAGCTAAAGCGCTCACTTTATGACCTTAAACAGTCTTCTCGAACCTGATTTGATTGATTCAGTCGGACTGTAAAAGGAATGGGATATAAATAGAGTAATGCAGATGATACTCTATTCTATAGGCATCTCAAGGGAAAGAAAACTATACTCTTGGTTTATGTTGATGATATTGTAATAACAGGAGATGACTATTATGAGATTAAACAACTCAAAGAAAAACTAAAGCAAGCATTTGAGGTAAAAGATCTGGATCCACTAAGATATTTTTTGGGCATAGAAGTTGGACGATCAACCAAAGGTATTTTTCTGTCACAACGATAGTATGTACTAGATTTACTTTCTGAGACTGAGATGTTGGGGTGTAAGCCTGCTACTACTCCAATAAATCAGAATCATCGAACAGTGACAGATGGTGGAGCTTCTGTTGATCAAAAAAGGTACCAGCGGTTGGTTGGAAGGTTGATATATCTTTCACATACAAGACCCGACATAGCCTATGCTGTCAGTGTCATCAGTCAATACATGCATGATCCACGAGAATCACACATGGAGAGAGCTTTCAGAGTATTATGCTACCTGAAAGGATGTCCTGGTCGTGGTTTGTTGTTCTCACAACACAACACCTTCCAGGTAGAGAGATTTACTGATGCAGATTGGGCTGGATCATTGGATGATAGGCGATCTATTTCTGGATATTGTACATATGTAGGAGGTAATTTAGTTATCTGGAGAAGCAAGAAACAGTCAGTGGTGGCTAGATCATCAGCAGAAGCTGAATATAGAGCAATGGCTCTAGGCATATATGAACTTCTTTGGCTTCAGAAGCTGCTTCAGGAATTACAACTTTTAAACAAATTTCCTCTTCGATTGTATTGTGACAACAAAGCAGCAATTGAAATTGTAAGCAATCCAATACAGCATGATCGTACCAAACACATCGAGATTGACCGTCATTTTATCAAGGAAAAGATTAATCAGGACCAGATCTGCATTACCTATATTCGATCTTCTGATCAGGTGGCAGACATTCTAACCAAAGGGCTTAGCTCATTATCTTTTTCTGGATTAATTGACAAGATGGGGCTTCGAGATATCTTCGCGTCATCTTGAGGGGGAGTATTGGAAGAATTGAACTTAATTGAAAAAAAATCCAATTAAAGGTCCAGGGATTTATTTCTTAGCATATTCTTGATTATTCTTTGGCATATTCTTGTTATTCCTTATCTATATTTGGGTCTACATATCTGTATTTATAAATCTTTGTACGCACTCTTGAATAAATGAAGAAAAATAAAAATATCTCCTTCTTTTTCATCACATCTTCAAATTGGGATGCAGAAAGATAAAAGGTCGTGAAAATGGCATTCCTCTGGTTTCTTCTCAGTTAAGAGATGCTATCTTTTCATGATACACGGTGGTAAAATTTCCTTCTTCAGCAGAATCATTTGGAAAACACCTTTATCGGAAAAAGTAAAAATTTTTTGTTGGTTATACTATCAAAATAAAGTACTTACAGCTGATAATCTGCAAAAAAGAGAAGTTCAAGGGCCCCCCTCATGTCCTTTGTGTTCTAATCATCTACAAAATTTAGACCATTTGATGCTGGGTTGTGTTTTCTCGAGACAAATATAGTCTAAAATCATCGATAAATTTAACTATCAGCCGTTGCCTGAAAGTATTTATGAGCTCTGGCACATTTGGAGACCAAAAATTAGAAATCAACAGGTAATTAAGGCCTGGGACGCTATTGTGGCAGTGGGCTTCTGGAGTATTTTGAAGGAAAGAAACAATAGAATATTCAATTTTGAAGCATACTCTGACGCGATTGTTACTTCTCGTATTGCATGGCTAACATGCGACTAGACCTCATCTACTCAAAACTGAGCATTATCGGACATCAGGCGACGTCTCTTGAGCTTTTGCCACAATTCCCCCATCTGTAAACAATCAGGCGGAACTTCATACTACAGATTGGTAAACCAGACGGGTTGACGGAAATTAAAGGAAACTTGGGATCGAGTATGCTGTAGAGAGTATTGTCTCCGAGCTGTTCTTTTGATACTCATAAAACCGGAGTTCAGGAATGAAAGTTCCGTAATCTTAGGTGGATTTACTCTGCTGCTGTTGTAAGTATGCGGGCTATACCCACTCCACTACTTTTTCTCCTTTTACTTTCTGTATTCTGCAACTTTTTTACATAATATCATTCACGGTGGAAGCCTCTTACTTCCTCCGTTTCATTCAAAAAAAAAAAAAGAAAAGAAAAGCTTAGTAGACAACAGGAAGGATTCTTGGGGTACTAGCTGTGGAGGAGTCTGACTTATAAATGTAAGGTGACTCATGTTCAAGGCCTTTTATGGGGAAATTTTACAGTCACTGTGTTTTCTGGATCTACAGCAATTTTTAAAAGGGGCTGTCCTTCAATCAGCTGGGTGGGACCTCACTTTGCATTTCTTCAATGTGCTGTTAGTGGGCAATTATCATCATCAATCAATTGAAGCATGTTGTATGTCCTCTATAGTTGAGAGTTACTTACGCCGGCCTCTGTTAATGCTGTAGGTTGTTTGGTGCCGTCTGAGGATTGTTCAGTTGTTGACTCATGATATGCTGAATTTACTCTGGGTTTCTTCCATTCATGGGCATCCTGGTTATCTGGCACTACCATGGATTGTTGCCTCTATTGTTTAAAGGAGTATCACACCGCTGTTCTTCATGCAAGCTTGGTCATGGGAACAACAATTTAGGTATACACTAAGCTCTTGGGTGACATTCATATCTCCTATTTCTGTTGTGAAAAGCATATACAGATCAGCGGTTCTGATCATGTGGTTGTTTCAACCTTCTCACCATGGGTGCTGGATTTTCTACTTCAGCGGGCTATGGGCTCACATCTTCAAACTTTAAGATGATCTGTTAGCCACCTACTAGATTATGACTATACTCTACTACTTCTTTTCTTTATATTATATTGTGATGCTCTTTTTCTCCACTTTTTGTTTTGTACATTTGTGGCCAGGGACTCATCTGTGTTTTTGTTAACCTTTGGCGGACATTTGATATTGAGATGATCCACCCAAGATCAAGGATAATACGGATGAAGATGATGAGATCATCACGCTTGGTTACACCATAATGATCCTACGTGACAATGATTTCAAATCATCTTCTTTCCTCAAATCGCCATCCAATTCAATGATGGAATATCTGCCCTTGAGGTCGGGAATCAAGATCACCGCAAATAGTGATCTTGAGCTAAAATTTAAGAATAAAAATATCCCTCAATCTAGCCAAAAAATTATATATTAATATATCGTTAACATATTATGTCAATATTATATATTTAATATTATATTAATTGATATTATATATTATATTTATGATATATATTATATTATAATATATTATTAATGATGTTATTGTCATATTATGATTCAATGATAATTTTAAATTAGAGCAAAAATATCTTATTATACTTTATTTTCATATTATAAAAGTACTTACTATATTACTTTTATTTACCTTATTTTTCTAATCAAAATAAATGTGTGTTTATAAATAATATATTATAAATATAAATAAAAAATATTAATTCGATGATAATAATTAATATACTTTTAGAGGATTAATAATTTATAGGACTAATAACTATATTTTTACAGAATATATTAATTATTAATATATTAATAAATATATTAATATTTTATTATAATATATTTTATATAGTTAATAAATATATTTTTATAGAATATATTATGGATAGTTTTGATATTATATGGTTATTGATTTTAGATTCTTATGAATATCAAACAAGTTATTTATAAATATTTAATCACTGGACCATGACCTCCCAAATGCAGTAATCTTAGATCATCAAGGATCAGATCATTATAAGATTTGGATCATCGATATCTTAGATCACCATGATGGTCCATTTTGGTCATCAAATGCCACCTTACTATCTTTCTTATAATATGGCTTCGGCCCATCTTCTTACCAAAACAAAAAAAAAGGAAGACCCATCACAATCTATGAATTGAATAATGATGGGCGATCACCCACTCTATTGATAGATAATGAAACTGGGACCATCTGGTTTGATATAGGAACTAGAATGAATCCTAATTAAAGTGAGTGATACATGATGAAATTGACCATAGCCAATGTGGTATAATCGACTAATGAGAACCTGCCATGAGCTTGTCACGAAGTCTTCACCTCAATCAATCATTTTCCACCATGTAGCCATTCCAAAAGACGCACGAAGATGTCCGAATCTACCATCACTCAGTTACAATTGTCCCATAATGGTGGAACAGCCTCCATAATTGTGAGATACACATCTTGCGATATATTTTGGATGTGTGAGCAATTATCTTCAACGATCACCCTCATATGTCTCAAGATTCTTATCACAATAGGCTCCGACCTTTGCCTATACAAACTATTCCCAAGGGTCTTCCAGGTAAGAAAAAACTCAAGTCTTAAGTCAAGTCTACACTGAGTACAGGGTTGACAAAATTTGAGACTTTCTAGCACTCTCTTTCTCTCTCTTCCCCATGGACATATTGGCTCTGACTTTCTCACTCACTCACTCTCTCTCTCTTTGCCTTTCACTCGGAACTGTTTAGACATCGGAAGATCTTTGTTGAGAAATCTTAGTCAAGCGGACTTCCTCTGCTTGTGGTGTTTGAGGATTGATCTGAACATTAGATAGAGATTCGTTACCATCAACCAATTTGAGATCTCCAACCAACTATCTAATCCTTAACCACCTCACCCAACTCTCCAACTCATCATCCAAGGATGTGCATGTTTTGGTTCGGGTTGGCCTGGCATCAATTTTCAAACTCAACTAACTTAAATCGAAACCAAAACTAAATGGATCAAATTGAGCTTATATTAAATAAGCAGCTTATGGGATGAGCTAAATAGGCTGCTATCATTTTAATTATTTCTAATATACTAAATGAGCAGCTTATAGAATGAACTAAATGGATAATTTATAGTACGGGCTAAATGGGCTAAATATAAAAGTAAAGAATAGATAGATCAGACAAAAATTATAAGTGAACCGATGACGTATTCATATATATATATATAAATATATATATATATATAATTTGGTTCAGTTTGAATTGAATTTTTCAAAGTTAAAATCAAAACCAAACCAAATTTTAATTTTTAAAATTTTTAACCAAAATTAAATCAAATATGAAAAAAATCAGTTCAAATCAAATTGAAATTAGTGATTCGAATCGATTTTGTAATTTGACAAATTAGCTCAAATGTCTATATCCAACTCATCGGCTTGAGTTAGATCAATTCTTAGTAACAATACTGAGATTTACAATAACCAAAATATAGTACTGAATGCTTTAGGACTTAAAACGGATGAGACCGAAAGTGACCATGGAATTGACCGCTCATTGTTATTTTACCTTGAAATATTAGCAGGTTTTTTAGCATCAGCTCTTAGAATGAGTAGGCAAAACATTTACAGGGTTGACCAGCAGCAAATTATAAAGATTTGCATGACGCCATGTAGCCTCCACATCTTGAATGAATGTATGCATGATGGAATGCGACTGCCTACCTCAAAAGAATCGGCTTCTATTTTAAAGCTTTTGAAGGTATGCATGATGTAAGCTTAGACCCACCCAAGAGCAGTTTAACTCTTGAGTGTATCCAATTAATGCCTCAACTGTTATAACATTGAACTAGTATGACACGAAGCTTGACGAATTTTACAATTGAATTTGTGTTATTAGAAATGTATATTTTTTTTTCAAACAATGGAACCAATAAATGGTTCCAATTATAAACAAAATGAAGTTCATTAACATATGAATATTTTCATAAGAAGAACCCACATATAGTATAAACTCAGGAATACTATTATAATAGTATTTAAAAAATTGAAAAAGATTAGGCTCATATATTATATTACTGTTGTTACATAATATTTTTATGGTTCATAATAATTAACATAGCATCTAATTCAGCATTTGAAGATAGTCTTTTCTCTTGAATATTGATTTTAGATGTCACTTCAGCTTCAAATAAACTGTAAGGGAATATAACAAAATTAGTAATTCTTCAGAACTATATATATATATATATATATATATTTTTTTTTTTTTTTATATATATATAATATATATATAATATATATATATATATATATATTCTAAATATAAAAGATTCGATAAGATATATTACCTTTCTTTTCATTTACTTAGCAAATATATTCAATACCACATACCAATCGAGAAGCATATTCATAACCTGATGGATAAAATTTTGAATATTAGCTTAAAAGCTAAAACATGTCATAACAAATAAAAGATAAATATGATTATAGATTAAGATAAAAAATATAATTAAATGATATATTGTCATACCTGGCTAGCTTAAATTTTGGAATATTTTTTTGTAAACTATATTCCTTGTAGTATTTGAAAATTATCCTTCTTTGTCACATATGAGTACCTTTAGTCCGCTTTTGCTTCTAACTCTAAAGATTGCAATATATAGTTATCCATGACTAAACATAAGTCTGAAGTACAATCCCATATGTGAAAGAGATTGTCCTTGGCTCTTATTTATTGTCATTGCAAAAGAAAGAGCCAAAGGGTATTGCCTTCTTTGAAATTTAAATACTAATCTTGAATCAGGATAAGAGTCATGCAAGGAATAAAAATTTTGTGCCCCACATTACTACCTGAAATGATCTTTGCTTCTACAATATGTTTTTCTAATTTAGTGATTATCAATCTTGCCCCATTGCACAACCAAGAGATTAGTCTATATTTCTCAATAACATAACTGGGACTCCAATTTTCAGCTTCAGCTCATGATTTGGAATATCGGAACACCTAATCCATTCAAGTATTCAGGTGTGTGTATGTAATTTAGATGGTCAATGTTACAGTCTGATTTGCAAATATTATCAAAATTTAAATAAGTTTTTCTTCCTCGGCAGATAGTACGTATTCATTTACTATATCCACCACTTCATGAGTAGGAGCAAGAATAGCTCTCTTCTGCAAATAGGTAGGATCTTGCATGTTTTCTGAGAAAGACGGATAAGTACTATCCACTATTACTGCAAGTGGATCATCAGTGTTCTTTATTAGGAGGTCATCAAGAATCTCAATTGTTCCTTCACCATCATTATACTCACCAATAATGCCATCTCCAATCTTCAATATCAGTCAGATAAGTTTTTCATTTCAGTTTGATTAGAATTGAAACTCCCTTTTCAAGCCTCATATTTTTGTTAAGATCAAGATCTCGCAAAACCTCTACAAATATGAAGAGTTGATGGTTGCCAATACAAATATCTGGTCTACGACCTTTTGGGATCATAATATTTTGCCTGAAATCACCTCTAAGAACAATAATTTTACCACCAAACGGCTGTTTTGAACTTCTTGGATTACTGAATTTGAGAATTCTCTTAGAGTTCTGTCCAAGGCTCAAAACAGTACTTGTGAATCATAGGAACTTCATCCCAAATGATAAGCCTTGTCTTAATGATTAATTCAGCTAATGGACTTCCTTGTCTGATATTGCAAGTGGAGTCTTCATTTGGGTTTAAAGAAAATATAAATCTAGAATGTGTAGTTCTACCTCTAAAAAGTAGTATAGATGTTATTCCACTTGATGGTACTACTAAAACTATTTCTCCTTTGGATCGCAAAGCAGCAGAAAGAGTTTTCCAAATAAAAATTTTCCAGTACCTCCATATCCATAAACAAAAAATATCCCTCCTTTATTTCTTTCAACAGCATCCATTATTGTGTGATAATTTTTTTTTTGTTCTTCAGTTAGACTGAACAAAAGTCTATTATGCTCCACAGACAAAAATGATCTATCATAATTAAGTTCATCATGAATGAGTCTATTTTGTGCATGTGAAAGAAATTCTTTTCTAGAAGAGGTAGTGGAGGGTAGTCATGAAGCTTTTTTCATTATTTCGTAAAAGATTTTCTACCTCTACAAGTATAAAATTTTTTAATTCATCATCACTTAGCTGTAAACCTGTAATACAAAAAATTATGTAATATATGTAGTAATCATTATAATTAATTATTAATGATAAAAATATTTCAAGTTAAAACAAGGTATATAGTGATAGTACCTTCATGCTGAAGTAACATTCTTTGTCTGTGAGAATATCTTTAGAAAGATAGTTTCAAGTATGTTCCTAAATAAATTCTGATCTAGAAACAGAATTGGATAGCAACAACATAGCAAAGAGCCATCTCAAGTAAGATGTGCTACCCAATAATTTGCTTCTGTAATTACATCGATGTATTTTTTGTCATCATCCAATAATTCTAATGCATAGCATGCCTCTTTGAATGAAGGATATTCAATGACATTCATGATCCTTAAATCTTTGAAGTGTTTAGGACTTTTATTATGTTCAGCATGATCCTCTCATATTATATTTCACCGCTGTCTGGAGAAACATAAAAGACTCTTCTAATAGAGAACCCATGCTTTTTGGAGTCCACTCACATAAGTCTAGTTTATAAACAAACTTGGTAGGAAATTCTGTATATGTCAACTCTCTTGCTTTTGAATACTTCCTATTTGCTTCCATCCATGCTAGGAACATTGAACGGCTGACTCCTAGTTTGTTTATTATAGAGTTTATATCCTCATCATCACCGAACATTACCATCTGTTGATCTGGTAGGTGAAAGATAATAGTTCAACAGGTAGATCTCTATAATGAATATCAAAATCAAAAATCCCCATGCTACCTCACAAGGAGATATGTATCTATAATCATAGTATGTGCTGATTTCATCTACAATCTCTTCTATTTCACCATTTGTAGATCTTTGATATAAAGCTGCAGTCATACCATCATGATCTTTGTTCACATATTTGAAAAGATACTTTATAGATCTTGACTGATTACATCACTCGACATTGATGTGTGCTTCATACTTCAAAAGAAGATATTGGTTATACAGAACTATATATCTATGTCCAAAGAAATATATATTTTTTATAGTCCTTTCATTATCTTTTCTCTTATAGATAGGATACCCATCCTCATCAATAGTTGTGCTCTCTGTAAAATTTTTTGAAAAATATTTTAAGCACTTTCTGTCTCTCATACATGGCGAGTTTCGATTAGAAAGACCACATGGACCATATTGTTGGAAAATATATCCTAAAATCATCATCTAGGTTGTAGATAATTGTGTTCCATACAGTATACGAATTATAAAATAATAAATGTTATCTGACAGATTTATCATAAGAAATACATCTTTTAAAATAGAACTCATATGTTATGATGAAGTCCTTAGAACTACTTCCAAAATGATAAAGGAAGATTTATCATGTGGTTCTTAAATCTTGCTCACGATCAAATGATACAATTATCACAAAGACGATAATTGTATCAAGTATAGGTCGTTGTATGCCATATTAGTTGATTGTCCTCTTAACCAAATGTGTGATGATACGAGTACGGCATATGGGTGATATATAGGAGTATATTTCACTGAGTGTGACTACCTCCGGAGCACTCTGTTGTAAAGGACTGCTCTGATGGAATATGGGTATATGTGTTCTCGGATCTGAGGCTGTCTCGGTGACTTGCAAGCAACTCACTGTGTTTGGTGTCAGACTATCCAAATTTTTAATTCGATGACGAAAATTTTTGGGTACAGTCAAGTACTTGTGAAGTCTGAGTGCGGTCAAGATGGATTGACCGCTCTAAGTAAAATTGAAGATGATGCATCATTGTGTTTCAATTCAGTAAAACTTTAGCCAAATAGTCTAGTGAGGAGTCATAAGATTTTTGAGGTTGAGACACAATGTGGATCACTCATCCTGGGTTGACAGTTTAACCCAAAGTCATCTTTGAGCATCGAGTGTCAAAGAGATGAATTATACGATAACTATATCACATAGGTTCTAGAGTATTGTTGGGCATACATTCGGCCTATTCGGATATCGAGTCTCATTGCTAAATGGTTACATCGATTAGTATAGAAATTATTCTTGTGCTACGGATTTAGGTTCGAACTTATGGGATCATATACATAAAAGTACATGTCAGATCAAATGATTGATCGACGATTATGAATCGTTGAAGGGTTTAATTATCAATATGATTGATGAATAATCCTATGCAAAAATTACAATAAATATTTACTAATAGTTAGTAAATTAAAAAATAATTAATTAATAATATAATTATTAATTGACTCAATTTGATTGAGCAATGGAGATTAGATTAGATCTAATTGAATTAGATTCAATTAGATTGGCTTTGGATTAATTGGATGTAGCCCTATTGAATAATAAGACTTATTTTAATTGATCTCAGAGATGCATAAATTTAAAATTATTTTAAATTAAATATAATTCAATTAGTTTTATATAGGCTTGAATTGGATCTAACCTATGGAATAATAAGCTTGATTGGATCAAGTCCTAATATCAAATGAAGCACCTGATCTCCATCCCTGGATCAATGAGGTTTTAATCTAACTAATTACAAATTGAATTAGGGCCTAATAATTGGGCAAGAATTCAATTAGTTAATTGGTTATAACTAATTCTAAGTTAGTTAGGATTGAATCCAAGAATTAGCTAGAATTTGACTAAGATCTTGAATCGTATTTGGAATGGGACTCAACCAACTTAAAACACCCCATGTGCCATTTATTCCTCACGCCCCACAACCTTTCACCATGAAAAAATTCCCCACACCCCAATATGGTGTGCGCCTCCTTATTTCTTCCATGAGAAAGAAGGGCGTCTCCCCTTCTTTCTTATCGCCAAACAGGAGGGGGCATCCAAGAGTTGGATGCTCCAATATCCACACGCCAACCCTCCTCTCCTTCCCATCTTGGTATGTTTTGAGATTTTTTTTGTTGATTTTTGGATATCAAAAAGAGGCTTCTCTGCTAGTTATACAGCAAAAAATTGGAGAAAAAAGTTCTTCCCAATGAGAGAAAGACAAGGAAGAAGATGGATCTTCTTTCTTGTGCGCAACCTTGAAGAAGAAGGAGTTCTTCTTCTAGATTTTTTATTTATTTTTTGCTAAAATAAAAATTAGATTAGATCTAATTTTTAATATATAGATTTAGAGAAGAAATATCAAAAAAAATCTAGTTGGGGTTTGAGGCTTCTTGAAGTTTTAGATCAAGGAAGATGAATGATCTTCTTTCTTGTGTGCAGCCTTGAAGAAGAAAGAGTTCTTCTTTCAATTTTTTTTAATTTTTTTTTAAGATAAAAATCAGATTAGATCTGATTTTTAACATAAAAATTTAGAGAAAAAATACTAAAAAATTTGATTGGATGTTTGGGGATCTCTAGAGTTCTAGATCATGAAGAAAAAGGGAGAAGAAGAGAGAAGAACGGTTCTTCTCTTGGATCTCGCTTTTGAATTTTTTTAGATCTCAAGATTTCATATGATTGTATGAGAAATCAGATTAGATTTGATTTTCATCATAAAAATTAGAGAAGAAAAGTTATTCTTAAGGATATGAAAGGAAGAGAGAAAGATTCTCTTATGTATGAAAAATTGAAAAGAAAGGATTCTTCTCTTGATCTCTATTATAGAGATCAGATGTATGGATCTAGAAAGAAAAGAAAAGGATCTCCTTATTCTTCATCTCCATCATGTTTCTCTTAGATCAGCCAAAGGATGGTGTCCTTGCGAGCTAACACTCTCAGAGAGATCGATCAGCATAAGGACTTCGTATGGATATCTGTAGAGGCCAGATGCGTGTGCGGCTGCCAAGCATCATCAAGAATCATCTATCATGGATTTCAAATGTGGTGATCTATTATCCATGCTCAGATATGAGATTTTGATCTCAATTAATTTTTAGATGTAATTTAAATATGAATTAGGTGTGATCTAATTACACATATATATGATCTGTACTTGCTAAATTTTAGATTTCAGATGTGTATACATGCATATTAGTTTATGTCATAGATCCTATATGATAATTTAGATTTGATTTATGTATGCATTATAGATTAAATTATTTAATTATGCATATTCTACTGTAAATTTTTTGAAAATATATGCATATCACCCACCATGCTTCTCTTCAAATGGTATCAGAGCAAGGTTCATTATGACATGAATATATATACATGTAGAGTTGAAATCTAGATTTAGCAATGCATGAGATGTGTTATGATCTGATTTTAGATATGATCTAATGTAAAATCAGATCTAATACAATTCAGATTTGATCTAAATTTTTGCATATATGATATGTGAATAAGATTAGATAATTCTGAGTAGCAAAGTACTCAGATTGGATAATCAACAGACCGTCTGGTCATAAGAGTAAGTAGGGTTACATGATCCTCTCTTCCATTCAATGGGTACTCTTCATGGCATGTAGGGGTGCCATTGTGAGGTCCCACGAAGAAGAAAGCAAAAAAAAAAAACTTACTTTCTTGCAAAATCTTAGATCTTGAAATCTTAGGTGCTGTTGTATGTGATATAAGTTGCGAAGAAACTAGTTACATCTAATCTTGATTAATCAAAATTGCTTTGATTGAAAATCATGAAAATTTAGATTTGATCTCAAAGATTTTATGATTTAATGTAGAAAGGTTTACATAAAAAATTATTTCATAACCTTAATCCATGTTGATACTATACTTAATTAAGAATTAAAAAATATATTTTAGATCTAAAATTATGATTGAAGATCTAATGACATTGCATAAAATATGGGGTATGGAATAGCTCAAATCAGGTCCTTTTAATTGGATTAGACTTAAGGTTAGAATCAAAAACTTAATGAACTAAAAAGAGTAGTTGATCCAATCCAACCAATAATTGATTTAGATTAAATCAAGGATACTCTAGATCAAAAATAATAGTTGTAGTTGATCGAGTCTGTTGGGTATAAAATATCCACAGCCGAAGTTCTCAACAGGATTTATTGACCCTTGCGGGCTCCGTCGCCAACTTCAACTGCTGGTAAGCTCCGCCTCGACTCCTACGGGAGCCGGACTTCGCACCTGACTTTAATTACAGGAAGACTCCGCCCGGACTCCCATGGGAGCCGGGCTCCGTCCACGACTCCAACCGCAAGGAGGACTCCGCCCGGACTCCTACGGGAGCCGGGCTCCGTCGCCAACTTCAACTGCTGGTAAGCTCCGTCCGGACTCCTACGGGAGCCAAACTTCGCACCTGACTTTAATTGCAGGAAGATTCCGCCCGGACTCCCACGGGAGCCGGGCTCCGTCCACGACTCCAACCGCAAGGAGGACTCTGCCCGGACTCCTACGGGAGCCGGGCTCCGTCGCCAACTTCAACTGCAGGTAAGCTCCGTCTGGACTCCTACGGGAGCCGGACTTCGCACCTGACTTTAATTGCAGAAAGACTCCGTCCGGACTCCCATGGGAGCCGGGCTCCGTCCACGACTCCAACCGCAAGGAGGACTCCGTTCGGACTCCTACGGGAGCCGGGCTCCGTCGCCAACTTCAACTGCTGGTAAGCTCCGTCTGGACTTCTACGGGAGCCGGACTTCGCACCTGACTTTAATTGCAGGAAGACTCCGCCCGGACTCCTAAGGGAGCCGGGCTCCGTCCACGACTCCAACCGCAAGGAGGACTCCGCCCGGACTCCTACGGGAGCCGGGCTCCGTCGTCAACTTCAACTGCTGGTAAGCTCCGCCTGGACTCCTACGGGAGCCGGACTTCGCACCTGACTTTAATTGCAGGAAGACTCCGCCTGGACTCCTAAGGGAGCTGGGCTCCGTCCACGAATCCAACCGCAAGGTGGATTCCGCCCGGACACCTACGGGAGCCGGGCTCCGTCGCCAACTTCAACTGCTGGTAAGCTCCGTCCGGACTCCTACGGGAGCCGGACTTCGCACCTGACTTTAATTGCAGGAAGACTCCGCCCGGACTCCCACGGGAGCCGGGCTCCGTCCATGACTCCAACCGCAAGGAGAACTCCGCCCGGACTCCTACGGGAGCCGGGCTCCGTCGCCAACTTCAACTGCTGGTAAGCTCCGTCTGGACTCCTACGGGAGCCGGACTTCGCACCTGACTTTAATTGCAGGAAGACACCGCCCGGACTCCCACGGAAGCCGGACTCCGTCCACGACTCCAACCGCAAGGAGGACTCCGCCCGAACTCCTACGGGAGCCGGGCTCCGTCGCCAACTTTAACTGCTGGTAAGCTCCGTCCGGACTCCTACGGGAGCCGGACTTCGCACCTGACTTTAATTGCAGGAAGACTCCGCCCGGACTCCTAAGGGAGCCGGGATCCGTCCACGACTCCAACTACAAGGAGGACTCCGCCCGGACTCCTACGGGAGTCGGGCTCCGTCGCTAACTTCAACTGCAGGTAAGCTTCGTCTGGACTCCTACGGGAGCCAAACTTCGCACCTGACTTTAATTGCAGGAAGACTCCGTCCGGACTCCCACGGGAGCCGGGCTCCGTCCACGACTCCAACCGCAAGGAGGACTCCGCCCGGACTCCTACGGGAGTCGGGCTTCGTCGCCAACTTCAACTACTGGTAAGCTCCGTCCGGACTCCTACGGGAGCCGGACTTCACACCTAACTTTAATTGCAGGAAGACTTCGCCCGGACTCCTAAGGGAGCTGGGCTCCATCCACGACTCCAACCGCAAGGAGGACTCCGCCCGAACTCCTACTGGAGCCGGGCTCCGTCGCCAACTTCAACTGCTGGTAAGCTCCGTCCGGACTCCTACGGGAGCCGGACTTCGCACCTGACTTTAATTGCAGGAAGACTCCGCCCGGACTCCCACGGGAGCCGGGCTCCGTCCACGACTCCAACCGCAAGGAGGACTCCGCCCGGACTCCTACGGGAGCCGGGCTCCGTCGCCAACTTCAACTGCTTGTAAGCTCCGTCCGGACTCCTACGGGAGCCAGACTTCGCACCTGACTTTAATTGCAGGAAGACTCCACCCGGACTCCTAAGGGAGCCGGACTCCGTCCACGACTCCAACCGCAAGGAGGACACCGTCCGGACTCCTACGGGAGCCGGGCTCCGTTGCCAACTTCAACTGCTGGTAAGCTCCGTCTGGACTCCTACGGGAGCCGGACTTCGCACCTGACTTTAATTGCAGGAAGACTCCACCCGGACTCCTAAGGGAGCCGGGCTCCGTCCACGACTCCAACCGCAAGGAGGACTCCGCCCGGACTCCTACGGGAGCCGGGCTCCGTAGCCAACTTCAACTGCTGGTAAGCTCCGTCTGGACTTGTACGGGAGTCGGACTTCGCACCTGACTTTAATTGCAGGAAGACTCCGCCCGGACTCCTATGGGAGCCGGGCTCCGTCCACGACTCCAACCGTAAGGAGGACTCCGCCCGGACTCCTACGGGAGCCGGGCTCCGTCGCCAACTTCAACTGCTGATAAGCTCCGTCCGGACTCCTACGGGAGCCAGACTTCGCACCTGTCTTTAATTGCAAGAAGACTCCGCCCGGACTCCTATGGGAGCCGGGCTCCGTCCACGACTCCGACCGCAAGGAAGACTCCACCCGGACTCCTACGGAAGCTGGGCTCCACCCTCTGATGTGACTTATGGGAGACTCCATCCGAACTCCTGTGAAAGCTGGATTCCAAGCTCCTCTTGGACAGAAGGCTAACTACCCCTCTCCGCCAGACACTCCCGTCGGACTTCAGCCGGTAGACCTTCGCCCCCTGGCGCGCTGCAGTAACGGCCGTGATTCTGCTCCATTCCCTGCGGCAGATTCCACGCGGCTCCATCACTCCATGACCCTGCTCCACCTCCTGCGATGGATTTCACGCAGCTCCATCACTCCTTGGCAGGCCGTAATAATGGCCATGGTCCTGCTCCACTTCCTGCGACGGATACCGCGCGATTCTCCTATCCTCTGGCAAGTCACGACAACGGACGTCGCTCCGCTTCAGACTCCATGTGGCACGCCCCAGCAATAGCCACGGATCCACCCCACTACTAGCCGCAACAAACTTTTCTTGTCCATGGGCGGCCCACTATCAGACGGTTACAGGCGTCACCATCAGTTTGTTGTCCCCTCTGCCTATAAAAGGGAGAACCCCAGATACGTTATTTCATAAGCTCTCGTTTTACCTAGAAACTCTGCTAAAATTTTCGTTCGAGCACTCCATTCTTGTTGAGGCAGAGAACTGACTTGAGCGTCAGAGGGTCTTGCCGGAGCAACCCCACATCCGGTTTAGACTTCTTTTGCAGGTCCCGGCGGTGATCGCGACTCCCTCGACTCCAGCTTCTCCGGCGCAAGCAGATTTTTGCACCAACAGGATTGACGCTAGAAGAAAGGCCTGTGTCTTCGCAGTATCCTTGTTCTTAAAGGAGCGCTCAACGGGACCGCCCCCGGGCATCTCTTCCGGCATCCCCTCCCCCTTTTTTTTCCCCCTTGGTCCTTGCTCGATGCCTCCCCGCAAGGCGTCCACGCGACGATCCACGACCTCCGCAGCCAGATCCCAGGCTCCGGCCTCCTCTCCTGTTTCTCAACCTCCCCTCCTCCAGCGACGGCGGTCGGCGCGGAGCAGTTTGATCTGCTAGCGCAGCAGGTCAGAGGCCTCACAGAAGCTGTGCAGGCTATGCAGCAGCAGCAGTAGCCGCAGGCATCAGTGCGCCTGGAAAGGGTGTCGCCGGAACACCAGAATCCGACGGCGGGGCGGGCCACTTGGGCCAGCCGCCCCATCCTTCCTGGGAAAATGAACCCGAGGGTGGAGAGCCCTCAATCGGACCACGACTCCACCCATGGAAGATTTCTGTCTCCATTCTGCCAGAGGACCCTCGAGACTCGAAGTCGAGAGGATTTTCTAGATCGGAGACTTCAAGAGATGAACCGACGGATCGAAGAACTCCGTCATGCTCCCCCCGCTTATGGTGAGGATATTTGCACTGACCCTCCCTTCTCTCAAATGATCATGCAGAAATCGATCTCGTCAAACTTCAAGCTCCCCCAGTTCGAAAGCTACGACGGGACTTCGGACCCGGTTGATCATCTGGAAGCCTTCCGGACGATGATGCTGCTTCACGGCGCTCCCGACGCCATTCTATGCCGAGCCTTTCCATCCACCTTGAAGGGAGCGGCGAGAAATTGGTACTCGGCTCTGAAGCCGGGTACCATCTTTTTCTTTGATCAAATGAGCCACCAATTCGTGGCCCATTTTGTCAGCAGCCGGTACCCCCGGAAGGGCTCGGAGACCCTCATCAATATCAAGCAGAGGGAAGGGGAGTCCATTCGGGCCTACATCAACCGTTTCAACGTCGCGGCGCTGGAGGTCCAAAACTTGGACCAATCAGTCGCAATGGCCACTCTGAAGGGCGGCCTTCAGAAGAATGACCTTTTGTTCTCCCTGGAGAAGAAGTATCCCAGGGATTTTGCTGATTTGTTGGCTCGGGCTGAAGGATACGTCCGAGCGGAAGAAGCCTTCAAAATGAAGGATGAGGAGACCGCGAGAGAGCGGCAGGCGGGAGACTCGACTAAGCCCGCTGTCGAAAAAAGGTCGAGAGAAGCCCGGTCGCGTTCTCGATCCCCTCCTGGGCACAAGCGTGCCCATACTCCACCTCGGGTGCGCAGGCAGAGGAGTCCGGATCGTGGGGTTCAACGGGGTTCTCCACCAGGAAGGTTCCACAGCTACGCCCCCCTCAATGCCTCGAAGACCCAGATACTGATGGAGGTCAGGGAGCAGCTCCCTAGGCCGGAGAGGATGCGCACACACCCCAGGAAGCGCAACACCAACAAGTTCTGTTTCTACCACCGCGACCACGGCCACGACACGAAGGAATGCATCCAGCTCCGAGACGAGATCGAGGAGCTCATCCGGCGAGGTCGACTCGACAGGTTCATTCGACGCCGACCTGAGGGTAGAGGAGATCGACCAAGGGCCCTGTCGCAACCTGAACCGCCAAGGAAGGAGGAGCAGCCCGGAGATCGGCCTCCCATCGGGACCATCGACTCCATCGTCGGAGGGCCTCAAAGAGGAGCAGACCTTCCACAACCATGGGACTCGGAAAACCTGTAAATGTATCGCTTACGATTTCGCCTTGAATCTAAATTCCTTTCGGCTTGACATGCTCTTCTCATTTGGCATGGATTTGTCACGACTGGGTATAACCTCTTCAAACGCTTAAAACAAAGTCTTGTCAGGAATAGGAGGAGAACCTCTTCCTGACATGAGCAAAGTCAAAGGCCCGGTTCTTTTAGATCGGATGGGGGGAGAGGCCTTATAATACCCTAATGTGCCCCCACAACCATGTCAGGAACAGAAGGAGAACCTCGTCCTGACATGAGCAAAGTCGAAGGCCCGATTCTTTTAGATCGGATGGGGGGAGAGGCCTTACAACGCCCTAATGCACCCCCACAGCCATGTCAGGAACAGGAGGAGAACCTCGTCCTGACATGAGCAAAGTCAAAGGCCCAGTTCTTTTAGACTGGATGGGGGGAGAGGCCTTACAATGCCCTAATGTGCCCCCACAGCCATGTCAGGAACAGGAGGAGAACCTCATCCTGACATGAGCAAAGTCGAAGGCCCGGTTCTTTTAGACCGGATGGGGGAGAGGCCTTACAATGCCCTAATATGCCCCCACAGCCATGTCAGAAACAGGAGGAGAACCTCGTCCTGACATGAGCAAAGTCGAAGGCCCGATTCTTTTAGACCGGATGGGGGAGAGACCCTTGCGATGGCCCTTATGTGCCCTCGCGGCCCCGTTGGGAACGAGAGAAGAACCTCGTCCTGACGGTGATGAAATCCGACCGTCCGATAAGATCGGATGAAGGAAAAAGACCCCTCAGCAGCACATTCACACTCCTACGCAACCCCGCAAAAAGCGAGGGGAGGGCCCACACTCTGAAAAGAGGAGAGAAATTAAAGAGGAAGAGCGACGAGCTACATCGGAAACAGATGAAGGACAAACCACACCAAAGACCTAAGGAACCTCGTTTCAACAAAGACGGGGAGTTCCTACTAAACATCCCCAGCCTCTAAGAAGGCTCTCGACACAGGTCAAGAAGACGGCGACGTCTCCGAAGTAATGCGGAGTTCGGACCACCAAGCTCGGGCCTGCAGCCATGAACGACGGAGAAAGCAAACCAGCGCATTGACGATTGGGCACCTCTCAACGACGTCAACATCAGACAAGTCGAACGACAAGAGAAGTTTGGAGGATGATAATTTAATACAACGTGCGGACGAGGTAACACAAAATTTTCTTTTCATTCCATTTGCGAAATATACACTACAAAGCCCGGAAGGCCAAAGAAAGAAAAGCAAAACAACAAAAGCGGGACGAAACAACAAAAGAGAAAATGTATACATGAAAAGACAGAAGGACAAAAAGAGCCCTAGGGAAGCTCTGCTCCTTCCAACCTAGAATTATTCACTCCACCCCTCATCTAGGACTGCCTTAGATTCTCAATCTCTTCTTCTAGCTCTCTCCTTTTCAGCAGCGTGTCCTGGAGCGCCCGACGAAGTCGTTGGCTCTCGATCTCCACCTCTCGATGCCTCTTTCTCAGGACCTCAGATCCCACCTCCGCATCCGTGACGGCCTGCTGCTCGTATGCCAGCTGGATCTTCAATTGTTGCAGCTCAGCCATCCTTTCCCCAAGGGCGATAGAAAGCCCTTCGACGGTTCCTCTCAGGGACTGGAGTTCATTGGAATCCCGGGCAGAAGTCAGCTGAGCCCTGTCAGCCAGCTGCCTCTGAAGATGGGCGACATCATCGGTCGCCGCCCTGAGTCTCCCTTTATATTCCTCTACCTGCCTGTGCCAACCGGCCCGATGCACGTCGTAGCTCACCTCGGCATCCTGAAGCTGCTGCTGGAGGTCGGAGACCTTCTTCGACCACTCCTGATCGTCGTCGGCCCGAGCCAAGAGCCGGGACGAACTTCCTCCCAGCTGGTCGATCTTCTCCATCGCAGCCGACAGTTCCACCCTGAGAGCGTTAATCTTGGCAGCTTGAGTCCAAATTCGGTCGCTGGTGCTCTTCTTGCATTCCTCAAGCTTGTTCGTGAAGTCCGCCTTCCTCCGACTGTACTCCATGATCCCCTTCACGTGGAGATTTCGAAAGCGGGTGGCCTCCGCGGTGGCTTCAGAATGACCCTCTCTCAATCTGCGAAGCTCGCCTTCCATCTTCCTTATCTTTTTCGTCAAGTGAAGGACTTCCTTCTCCAGCCGCTGGATCGTCGACTTCAGCGAAATCCCCAGGGGCAGGGGAAGTGCTTCTGCAGGACACTGCCATCGGAAGGCAAAAGCGTCACGACACGACTCATCACAGAAAGAAAAGCAGAGAGAAGAAAGGGAGAAGGGAGAAGCCACCCACGATAAGAAATTCAACTTTATTGAATGGATGATTCTTGAAAACAAAAAGGAAAAAAAAAATTATGGTAAAATAAAAATACAAGGTCGGAGGTCTCAGACCTCGGGGCAGGGGTTGGAGAACTTGGCGTCCCTGGAGGGGGGCTGCGGCAGCAGTGGCAGCGGGCGAGGGACCGGCCTCGTCTTCGGACTCCTCACCTAGGAAGCTGAGGTCGAGCTCCGAAAATTTTTTGGTCACCCTCTCCTGGCAGAGCTCGAACCCCTTGATGAATGCCTCCTGGCCGAATTGGACATTCAAGTCCCTCATCTCCGTGGAGTTCTTGAATTCCTCTATCGCAAGGACCCTGGCCTCTGAGATCAGGACTGAAATCTGCTCAGCCAAGTTGGCGACCTCGGCCTCCGCCTTTCTCACCGTCTCCTCCAAGGTCTGCTTCTCCTCCTTCCGGGCTTGTTTCTCTCTTTCCAGGGCCTCTTGGAGGGCGACTACTTCGGCTGCCTTTTCTTTAAAGCGAGCGACCTCGGCCCGGCAGTGCTCTTCCACCTGGACGGTGTCCCTCCTCGCCCGGTTCGTCGCCTCGATATTAGCGAGGAGCTGGTGCCCAATCTGCAAGGTCGATAAAGGGATCAGACAGGGGTCGAATAGTCGGTTAAGCGGAGATTTGTTTACCTCGAGGAAGGATCCTAGGGAGTCCCAGACCCGCTGCTCAGGATCGACGCGGTCGATCCTCTCGACGACTTCCGGCAGGATGCAGCCGTCGATCAACCGCCTGATCAAGTCCCTGTCATTGAAGGGATTCTCCGGCTCCTCTTCGGAACAGAGGGACTCGTCAGCGGTGGCTTGACGGCTACTCACCCTGTGGGCCACCGACTTCCTTCTCTTCCCCCTCTCGACTACGGGCGCCTCCATGGGGCGGACCCCCGAAGCGGGAGCCCCAGTCGGTGGACTCCTCCGCCCTTACCCTCTTTGCCGATCCGACGGCCACAGCACCCTTTCTTTTGTGGGCCTTGAGGCCCCTGCCAAGCATCCGTGCTGCTTCGACGTCCATTCCTTAAAAAAAAAAAAAAAGAGGAAGAAGAGAAAGAGGAGAGAAATCAGAGATCAAAAAAAAAAAAAAAGAGAAAAAAAAGAAAAAGAGAGAGAAAGAAGAAGGACAGAAGAAAAAGAAAAGAAAGGAAAAGATGAAGTACTCGCAAGATCCTGGGGGCTCAGGCCAATGTTGAACAAAAATTGCTCCCTCAGAAGGTTGGGAAGGGAAGGAGCAGAATAGGCGAGAAGCTTTCGGGAGCCGGACTTCGCACCTGACTTTAATTGCAGGAAGACTCCGCCCGGACTCCCACGGGAGCCGGGCTCCGTCCACGACTCCAACCGCAAGGAGGACTCCGCCCAAACTCCTACGGGAGCCGGGCTCCATCGCCAACTTCAACTGCTGGTAAGCTCCGTCCGGACTCCTACGGAAGCCGGACTTCGCACCTGACTTTAATTGCAGGAAGACTCCGTCCGGACTCCTAAGGGAGCCGGGCTCCGTCCACGACTCCAACCGCAAGGAGGACTCCGCCCGGACTCCTACGGGAGCCGGGCTCCGTCTGGACTCCTACGGGAGCCGGACTTCGCACCTGACTTTAATTGCAGGAAGACTCCGCCCGGACTTCTACGGGAGCCGGGCTCCGTCCATGACTCCAACCGCAAGGAGGACTCCTACGGGAGCCGGACTCCGTCGCCAACTTCAACTGCTGGTAAGCTCCGTCCGGACTCCTATGGGAGCCGGACTTCGCACCTGACTTTAATTGCAGGAAGACTCCGTCCGGACTCCTACGGGAGCCGGGCTCCGTCCACGATTCCAACCGCAAGGAGGACTCCGCCCGGACTCCTACGGGAGCCGGGCTCCGTCGCCAACTTCAACTGCTGATAAGCTCCGTCTGGACTCCTACGGGAGCCGGACTTCGCACCTGACTTTAATTGCAGGAAGACTCCGCCCGGACTCCTACGGGAGCCGGACTCCGTCCATGACTCCGACCGCAAAAAAGACTCCGCCCGGACTCCTACGGAAGCTGGGCTCCATCCTCTGATGTGACTTAAGGGAGACTCCATCCGAACTCCTGTGAAAGCTGGATTCCAAGCTCCTCTTGGACAGAAGGCTAACTACCTCTCTCCGCCAGACACTCCCGCCAGACTTCAACCGGTAGACCTTCGCCCCCTGGCGCGCTGCAGTAACGGCCGCGATTCTGCTCCATTCCCTGCGGCTGATTCCACGCGGCTCCATCACTCCACGACCCTGCTCCACCTCCTGCGACGGATTCCACACGGCTCCATCACTCCTTGGCAGGCCGTAATAATGGCCACGGTCCTGCTCCACTTCCTGCGATGGATACCGCGCGATTCTCCTATCCTCTGGCAAGTCGCGACAACGGACGCCGCTCTGCTTCAGACTCCACGTGGCACGCCCCAGCAATAGCCATGGGTCCACCCCACTACTAGCCACAACAAACTTTTCCTGTCCATGGGCGGCCCACTATCAGACGGTTACAGGCGTCACCATCAGTTTGTTGTCCCCTCCGCCTATAAAAGGGGGAATCCTAGATACGTTATTCCATAAGCTCTCGTTTTACCTAGAAACTCTGCTAAAATTTTTGTTCGAGCACTCCATCTTGTTGAGGCAGAGAACTGACTTGAACGTCGGAGGGTCTTGCCGGAGCAACCCCACCTCCGGTTTAGACTTCTTTTGCAGGTCCCGACGGCGACCGCGACTCCCTCGACTCCAGCTTCTCCGGCGCAAGCAGATTTTTGCACCAACATAGTCCATATCTTTAATCAAATCAATTGGACCTTGATTCAGGCTCAAAGGTTGAGTTCAAGTCATTAGGCTGATTAGATCGCTAGGTGACTCGAGTTGACCCATATTGTTAAGGTTAATCAGTATGAGTGATTTAGATATCCTGGACTGACTTATCTCTAATCCTTCTCATGACTTGGTAAAGTCAGTGGGAGGATGTACGACATGCCGGTTGAACCCACTAATCACTAATCCTTCTCATGACTTGGAGAAGTCAGTGGGAAGATTATGACTTGTAGGTCAACTGATGTCCTCTAAGATATATTAATCAAATCTTGTAAATTATTAGGTTCATAAAATGAGCTAGTTATGGGGATAACTAGATCATAGCCTCCCATTAAGGTATGTGATAATGAGTCCAATATCCAAATAGACATTAGAGGCGCCAGACGTCTGGTGTCTATTACGTATTGGAATTATCATTCATTATATGATCATCTTATTATACCTTCAGACCAATGCTCAGGTTGGTCGAGCCATACTCAGATCTGGATATCTATTTTATTGGATGCACTTGATGTTGTCATGTTAATGGTTGGACCTAATCAGAATTTTCAGTGGAGGCACCACACGTCTGCTGAAGGGATGCCTGGGGCAAAATCTGATTGCTAGAAATTATTTGGAGAAATAATTGATTGTGAACCTATCCATAGATGCATTAGGGTTGGTCGAGCCATACTCAGACTTAAATGCAGTCTGTGTGGATTCTATCATCTGCTAAAAATTAAAGTAATTTTTGAATTAGAAGTAGAGGCTACCAATTCGTATAAAATAAGGAAAAACTTTAGACTAAAGTTCAAGTCTTTAGGCTTTAATTTATATACTAATAGGTCAATTATTCTCTTTTTAGAAATGATTGAAAAATAATCTCTCTCTTCACTACTAGACAGTGAAAATATTATCAGACCTAACTTCAATAGTCAGTATCAGAAGTTGAATATAGTTTTTGAGCAAATTAATCAAGAAATCTCAGGCTAACCCAAACAGGCGTAAAAGAAAAATCAACAAATGCTTGCTGGTCAAGATAGTTATATGATAATTCTTTGAAGTTTTTCTATTGATAATCCTACTATCGTGATATAGGATACCGACAGTATAAGTCGTATTTATAAATAGTTGCAAAAGACTTCAGGATAGTAGAAGGTTCGAAAATGGCAAGAGACTACTGAATGCAAGACATGAAAGTCTATTCCAGTCTTAACATTAGGAATCATCGAACTTGTTTTCAACCCTAAAGATGTCATTTTAAGTGACTGTCATTTTTGTCCAATCTTATTGATAGTGTCAATAAGTATGATTATTATAATATCATTGTGAATAATACTACAATAATGAGTAGACAATTGAAAATGACATAAATTCAGTACCATTGCCTGTTAGTGTAGTATACATATCTGACTAGCATCCTAGATTAGACAATATCATTGAAGTCTGTTTTTGATATAGTTGACTTATTCATTTTTTATTGAAAAGGGTGAATAAACCTACAATGTTCTAAGTTATGGTACATATTGATATATTTATACTCACGAACATTAATGCCAGAAGAGGGTTTACTACTTCATTAAATCTCTGATGATCTATCTTGGTATAGGTGTGTCTCGCTTATGAAGCATAAATCGAATCAATTGAAATGTTCAAATGATTCTGTAATGAAGTAGGAAAAAAACTGCAAAGAGTATTAGAATTCATTAGTTTGACTGATGAAGTGAATATCTTTATAATAAGTTTTGATATGTCTTGAAGAAAATTAGATTCTCTCTTAATGGACCTCTCCTAAGACATCACTATTTAAAAAGATGTCTGAAAAAGAAAATTAAATTTTGTTAGACATGGTTCGATCCACTATGAGGTTTGTTGGTCTGCCTGAGATCATATTTTAGAGACTACTTGATATGTGCTCGAGAATATTCCGAGCAAATCGATCACCATATGAGATATGGACTTGGATAATTCGATACTCTCTTATCTTAAGATTTGGGGTGTCGAATTTGTGTGAAATATTCATAAATCGATTAGCTTGGATCTTGATCTGATAAAATTATTTAAGAGTATTTCTTCTACCTTTCTGATGGACATGAGATGTTCATGTATCTTAAGATTTTTTTTTGAAAAAAAATTTTTTGGTGAAGGAACTGATACTGTTAAGAGCAAGCTTGGTAAAGCTTGATAGGTAGAAAAACTAACTCTGACACAAACCGATAGAACAGAGTTGATTAGATCAAATCAAACCTGATGTAAAGGCATCCTTGAATAGAGATAGTAGAGTACCGTATCAGCTGAACAGATACTTTAATTTCTAATTCGAGATGAAGATTTGATCTCCATACGGATGCAATACAGGATCTAACATTGAGAAGTAGCTTGGAGCCATTAAATCTGAAATGAAGTCCATAAAGATCAATAATATATGGACATTCGTTGGTTCACCTGAAAGGATAAGATCCATAAGGTGTGAGTGATTTTAGATGGATAAGAGGTACAGATAGAAAGTGGAGACTTATTAATTCTATCTGATTGCTAAAGATTTCATTAAAGTTATAATATTGACTATGATGAGATGATTTTCTTGTGGCAATCTTCAAGTCCATTCAGATTGAATCAAGCTTCTCAGAGTTAGAATATATATTTTGAATATATGCTTCGTTAAGAATGAAGTAGAATCTGTATGTACAAATGGGCTAATAATTTTGTAAAATCATTCTTTGTGCTGTTTGGATGATATTCTTTAATCAAAAATGCATCCCTACATTATAAAGAATAAAAGCTTGATTGTCATCTCTATTCTCTATAAAGATTTAGAAGGTTATGAGAACTATCTTTAAGTATTTATGAAATACTAAAGACCAATGATCATTTATGGAGTGTCTGACTTAAATCTATGAAATATTGATTCCAATTTTTAGTCAGATTGAAATAAAAAGTTGTGTCAATTGTATTTTTATCCTAAAGGGGAGCGACATGCTGGAAAGATTCTATGCAATAGTCAATAGTAAATTTTATTTGTGATACGGAGTTCTTTACGTATTTGATGCTAGTAAAGAAGTTGTTTGATTATGAAAGTTCATTAGCGAGCTTGGAGAGGCACCCTCTATTGATGGTCCAATTTTGCTGTATTAACAGTAGTACTGGAGCCATAGCTCAAGCTGAAGAATTGATGCTCTATCTGTGAATCAAATATTTTCTGCATTGCAATTAACTTTTTGATAAGATCGAAATAAAGCCGACCTTAGGAAGATCGATCAAAGGAGAACTTGACCGACCCATTGACTAGAACAATCGATCTAAAGAGTTCAATGATTTAAAATAGAAGATGGGTATTTGTACCAATCTGATTGCTTTAGTCCAAGTGAGAGTTGTTGGAAAATATGTCCTAAAGTCAATCATTTAGATTATAGTAATTATATTCCATACAAGTATATGAATTATAAAATGATAAATGTTATGTGATAGATTCATCATAAGGAATACATCTTCTAAAATAGAACTCATATGTTATGATGAAGTCTTAGAACTACTTCTAAAATGATAAAGGAGGATTTATCATGTGGTTCTTAAATCCTGCTATAATCAAATGATACAATTGTCATAAAGATGATAATTGTATCGAGTATAGATCGTTGTATGCCATATTAGTTGGTTGTCCTTTAACCAAGATGTGTGGTGACACGGATATGGCATATAGGTGATATTAGGAGTACATTTACTGAGCGTGACCACTTTCGAGTACTCTGTGTCAAGGCTGCTCTATGGGATATGGGTATATGTGTCCTCGGACTGAGGCTGTCTCGATGACTTGCAAGAACTCACTGTGCTTTGATGTCGGACTACCCAAATTTTTAATTCAGTGATGGAAGATTTTTGAGTACAGTCAAGTACTTATGAAGTCTGAGTGCGAGTCAAGATGGATTGATCGCTCCAAGTAAAATTGGAGATGATGTATCATTGTGTTTCAATTCAGTAAAATTTTGACCAAAATAGTCCTAATGAGGAGTCATAGAATTTTTGAGGTTGAGACACAATGTGGACCATTCATCTTGGGTTACAGTTTAATCCAAGGTCATCTTTGAGCATCGAGTGTCAAAGGGATGAATTATACGGTAACTATATTCACATAGGTTCTAAAGTGTTGCTGGACATACATTCGACCTATTCGGACGTCGAGTCTCATTGCTAGATGTTATATTGATTAGTACAAATTATTCTTATGCTACTGATTTAGGTTGAACCTATGGGGTCACACACATAGAAGTACATGTCTGATCAAATGCTGATCAACGATTATGAATCGTTGAAGAATTTAATTATCAATTTGATTGATGATTAATCCTATGCAAAGGTTGCAATAAATATTTACTAATAGATAGTAAATTAGAAAATAATTAATTAACAATATGATTGTTAATTGGCTCAATTTGATTGAGCAATGAGATTGGATTAGATCTAATTGAATTGAATTCAATTAGATTGGCTTTGGATTAATTGGATGTAGCCTATTGAATAACAGAGCTTATTCCAATTGATCTCAGAGATGCATGAATTTGAAATTATTTTAAATTAAATATAATTCAATTAGTTTTATATAGGATTGGATTGGATCTAATCCTATAGAATAATAGGCTTGATTGGATCAAGTCTTAATATCAAATGAAGCACATGATCTCCATCCCTAGATCAATGGGGTTTTAATCTAGCTAATTACAAATTCAATTGGGGCCTAATAATTGGACTAGGACCTAATTAGTTAGTTGGTTATAATTAATTCTTAAGTTAGTTTGGATTGGATCTAAGAATTAGTTAGAATTTGACTAAGATCTTGAATCCTATTTGGAATGGGACTTAACCAACTTGAAACATCCCATGTGCCATTTATTCCTCACGCCCCACAACCTTTCACCATGAAAAAATTCTCCACGCCCCAATATGGTGTGCGCCTCCTTATTTCTTCGTGAGAAAGAAGGGTGTCTCCCTTCTTTTCTTATCGCCAAAACAAGGAGGGGGTGTCCAAGAGTTGGACGCCCCAATATCCACACACCAACCCCTCTTCTCCTTTCTATCTTGGTATGTTTTTTAGATCTTTTTTTACTGATTTTTAGACATAAAAAAGAGGCTTCTCTGCTGGTTATACAGTAGAAAATTGGAGAAGAAAAGTTCTTCCCAAGAGAGAGATAAGAAAGAAGATGGGTCTTCTTTCTTGTGCGCAGTCTTAAAGAAAAAGTATTCTTCTTTCAGATTATTTATTTATTTTTTTAAAAAAAAATAAATTAGATCTAATTTTAATATATAATTTAGAGGAGAAATATCAAAAAAAATTTGGTTGGGTTTGGGATTTCTTGAAGTTTTAGATCAAGAAAGAAGATGGATTTCTTTCTTGTGTGCAGCCTTGAAGAAGAAGGAGTTCTTTTTCAGATTTTTTTTAATTTTTTTTAAAATAAAAATCAGATTAGATCTGATATTTAATATAAAAATTTAGAGAAAAAATATCAAAAAAATTGATTGGACATTTGGGGATCTCTTGAGTTCTAGATCAAGAAGAAAATGAGAGAAGAAAGAGAAGAACGGTTCTTCTCTTAGATCACTCTTTTGAATTTTTTAAATCTTAAATTTTATATATTTTCAGTATGAAAATTAGATTAGATCTGATTTTATTATAGAAAATCAGAGAAGAAAAATTCTTCTTAAGGATGTAAAAGGAAGAGAGAAAGGTTCTCTCTTATGCATGAAAAATTGAGAAAAAGGATTCTTCTCTTGATCTCTATTATAGAGATCATATGAATGGATCAGAAAGAAAAGAAAGGATCTCCTTATTCTTCATCTCCATCATGTTCTTCTTAGATCAGCCGAAAAATGGTGTCCTTGCGAGCTAGCACTCTCGAAGAATCGATCAGCATAAGGGCTTCGTGTGGATACCTGTAGAGGCTAATACGTGTGCGACTGTCAAGCATCATCAAGAATTATCTATCATGAATTTTGAATTGGTGATCTATTATCCGTGCTCAGGTATGAGATTTTGATCTCAATTAATTTTTAAATGTAATCTAAATATGAATTAGATATGATCTAATTACACATAGATATGATCTGTACTTGCTAAATTTTAGATTTTAGATGTATATATATACATATTAATTTATGTCATAGACCCTGTATGTAATTTAGATTTGATCTATGCATGCATTATAGATTAAATTATTTAATCTATTCAGATTTCACTGTAAAATTTTTGAAAATGCATGCATATCACCCACCACGCTTTCCTTCACATACATCATCAAGTTCTTCACCACTTTATGAAGCTTTAGATCATTTCTTTCATTTGAAATATCTGCTGAAATAATATGGTCAATGCCTTCATTAGTTGGGTATTTATCCTCAGAATGCAAAAAGAGAAGATGTGAGCATGAGGTAAATCATATTTTTGAAACTCAGTCGTGTATATTTCTGCAACCACAACAAAAAAAAAAGAATGTGATTTTCTCCTAGTAGAAGGTTATAATCTAAAAATATTTATTTAAATTAAAATTGGTTAATATATCTGCTTTTACTCTTTCAAAGATCTATTTTTTTCTTATGTCTTTGATCAGCTAGTCCAATTTTATCTTGAAGACTCTGTGAAGGATGTTCGATCTATCTTCAGATCTAATACCTTTATTTCACACAAATCTAATTATTTTAAGCTATCTCGGATTGCATATAAATATAATAAAGAGATCAGGGTATCCATCCTACTTGCATATTGCCATAGCATCTTGATAATTTTGTATCATATATCGAGTATTTCAATAAATGAAGAAGGTAGGATTACACATTTTTCTTGAGAAGCAGGTTGTGGTTCTCCACTCAAAATTGCTTCTGTTAATCCTTTATGCATCTCAACTTTTAACTCTTTTTGATAATTCTGGACATATGACAACCAACATGATTCGACCATCATGTAACCATCAACCAAAAATTGTTGAAATAACTTTCTAGAAATCAAAATTATTGAAACTTTGTTCTCCCTATCTTGTATCCTGTATGCACAAAATTTTCTCATGGTCATTTTGTTCTCTTTCTAGAAGAATTATTGCCTATCTTACTATGTTTGATATTGTCTCTAAATCCATCTTCTCCTTTAGAAAATAATAAGGGATACTGCAATGCAATGAAAGAGGGATGTATTTCAGAAATTTGATTTAACAACCCACTTTGAGTCTCCACTATGATACCTCTGTTGGTGGCTACTATATCAAAATCTCCAACTATAAGTGCTGTAACTTCAGATGTAGTGGGAAGATTATATTGCCTTCCATCATGGTCTCTCCTTCCTATGAGTCTCAATTTTATATTCAAAAGTTTCTATCGTCAAATTTATCTCTGACCATTCTGAAAGATTTGATTAATATATTGTGCTGATCAAGCATATTTTTTAAATCATCTATAATTTCAGCATGCAGCATATTTGAATTATCTTTAGATCTAAAAAATATATTTTGTATAATAGTTAGAAAACTTCAATAATTTAACTATAAACTATAACAAAGGATTATTATAATATACCTGACAGCATGAATCCAATTTGACACCTCATTTTCGATGTTATATATATATATAATTGTGTAAATTTTGAAGAGAATCGATCCTTCAGTTTGCAGCAGACTTTCAATCATATGGTAATTTTGACCATGCAATCTAAATACAAGTGATCCATTTCCTTTGTTCACTGAGTTATCAATTTTTTCACCTATTGATGTAAAGAAATACATCATATTGTATGATCTAATATTCTCAATGAAATGCTTGCTTTTTGAATTTCTATTGTATAAAAGATTGCTTAAAACTTCTGGTGGATCTTCCATCTTAAGGAGTTAAACTTTTTCTTGCATGCAGCATAGTGAAAATCTTAGAGTTGAAGTATTGTAATGCTTATTTCCTCTTTTTTCGTACCACATTATTGCTCCACAAAATTCACAAGGCCATATTGGATCTCCAATGTCCCAATACTCTATCATTTTATTTGAAAAAAAAATTAGTATTATTTTTCATGTATGAGATGCTAATAAAATATGTGATATAAGTAATGAAAAACTTATTAAGTACCTTCATTGCCTATATTAAAAGTATCTATATACTCTTCATCTAGTTCAAATAACACAAGACCATGATGTTAGATTTTCTTTATGAGTATTGTGATTTTACTTCATTGTTACATAGAGGTAAAAATAATTATGTTTAAGACATACCTTCTTCTTCTGCAGTAGTATTGACAACATCATTTATGCTATATGGAACACTTTCTGCAAACAAATAAGATGATTGGATTCAAATACTTCTAATTATTATTAAAATAAATTTATGATCAATTATAATTTATGATTTTAAATGATAAATATTTAGCAAATTGATTAATACTAATTACCATTAGGAGCTGTCTGAACCTGAGTTCCATAAAATGTTGATGTACTTTGTACTTCTAAATCATTATCGATGTTATCCAATCCAACAATGTTTCCTACTCATTATTTTAAAAAAATAATTATAAATGTGCTTGCATATATTAATATTTCATATTTGCTTAAAGAAATTGTAAATAAATATCAATATTTACCCTCATCCACTGCACATGCTTCGATATCATCCTTATCTTCATTTATTTGAACTCCTAAAGATCACATAAACACATGATAAATAATTTAATTTCATGTAATTATATAAGACAATTATGAATGTAAAAAATTATGAAAATTGATATAATTTATGAGAAAGAGTTCTTACCATTAGTGGTGGATGAGTGAAATTCAGAAGAAATTAATTCATTATTGCTTGAATCAATATTCTTTCCAGAAGTATATAGCAATCTTCTATTTTTTATAGTATGTTTTTCAGCAATCAATGGATGGCTGCATTTGATAAATTGACTATCTCTTGTTGTAAGAATACTGGACAATCTTTGATGATCATTACTTTTTGATCTCTTCGCATTGGCATGATTTTCTTCTGAAGGAGGTAACATAGTCATACTCATTTTTTGTTCTGTAGTAGTTGATCTATAAGTGTTTGAACTATAGGCACTATTTTTGACATCTGATCCCTTATATCGAGTGGTACAATTGATATCATCAACCAAAAAATTATGAACTACATGAAATAAATAATTTTTAGCATCATAGTGCTTCTATAATGACATTGTATCATGCATAATATATAAATTATTTTAACTACCATTTGAAATATCTTTTAGCAGC
The DNA here is from genome assembly GCF_000442705.2 of Elaeis guineensis. Lineage (NCBI taxonomy): Eukaryota > Viridiplantae > Streptophyta > Magnoliopsida > Arecales > Arecaceae > Elaeis > Elaeis guineensis. The sequence goes on from NC_026003.2 coordinate 107,400,128, forward strand.
ATCTGTGAAGTGTTAACTATGTGAGCATTCTGAAAATGGTTGTTGCCAATAGTATTTCCACTAAGAGATGCAAACTTAAACGTGGACATTGTATTTTCTACAACAAACATATAAAGGTAACAATTGTTAGAGATATTAAATAAAAAATTAGAAAAAAAGTAAAACATTATAAGTTCTAATATAGAAACTTTTGAACTCAGTCAAAGTTTTCAATCATTTCTCCTTCCAAAGCATGATCCTTCTTTGTCTCGATATTTTTTCTGGATCCATTTCGCAATATATGCTATATGTTTTCCTTCAACTACTTTTTTACTTTTAATTAAATAAATAAAAAATTAGATCATATTTAAGCAAAATATTGAAAAGTAGATAATAAAAGAAAATCAGCATATAATATAATATCTCTTTATTTTATTTCAGACCAGCTGCTGAAGATCAAGTAATGGAGATGGGATGTTTAGTGGAGTTAGGAAGGTCTGATGTGTTGGAGTTGAAGAGCTCTACTGTCTTATTTGAAATGTCCTCTGTTGCGGCAATCCCTCGTCGCTGGTCGTCAGGAACGAGCGCCTGCAAAAGAAAGTCCACACTGATCGGAGGCGACTCCGGCGGGGACCTCCGACAGTCAAGTCAGAGAGGAGACTAGGCAACAGGAAAAGAAAACAAGGAGCTCAACGAAAGAGAGGAGAGAGAGAGGGAGAGCTTGAGAGTTTTCGAAGGGACCCTTTAGCATTGTTGCCTTTCCGATTTATAGTGGGAGGTGGTATGGCTCACCGTTGGTGATGTAGACAACTGGAGAGTTGTCAAATCATCAGAGGTTATCACGTCGTTGACGAGTTGACAGGTCCTAGGAATTAATTTGCATCCTTGGCAGGACAGCATCCAGGTTTTCTGGCAGGGAATGCCTCCTGGCGTTCGTATGGCGTTTGCTTGATAGGACTGCAGCCCATGCGCTCATCTGGCGTCTAGAAGGACTGTAGAGGTGGGACGTCAGGTATCCAAACGATGGTTAGTTGGCGGTGTCCACCGATAGGAAGTCGGTCGGGCCATAGTAGAGTCGGTGTTGAGGACGGGTCGACGCTGGTGAGTCGGTAGTAGGGTCGGTCGGTATATCCAACATCCTCTAACCTCATATGTTTATATATATATATGGGAATATGTTAGTTAATTATTTAATTGAAAGTTTTTAATGGAAAGGATTATGTTTTACGATGAATTAATGTTATCAAGTTACTGAAAATACATTATTGCATATTCTCCAATAACCTAATGCACATATTTTCATGCAAATATACTTGTGAGTTTAGAGAACGTAAATATTGTTTTAAGTACACATTGTTGGAAGTTTAAATGGGTGGCTTATAAAAATAATGTTTATAGGAAAAAAATATGATTGGAAAGGTGAAGAGTCATCAGAGAAATAAATAACTCCTTTGAATATAGTATTCCGGATTGAATGCATATAGTGATATGTGTAGTTAATTGATTATTGTAAACTTTTGTAATTCTCATTAAAGTGCAGGCCCTAACAATAATGACGCATGCTGCAGTTAAAAGATATAAAGTTCTTATAATTTATTTCATAGATAAAAGCAATATAAAGGCCAAATTAATTAGTCTGTTGTATAACTTGTAACAAAAAAAATTAAGATATTTCACAAATGGTTATAACAAAAAAAATTCTGATATTTCACAAATAGTCTACTATATTAATTAAAAAATTGATCCAAAAAGATAGTTCTATACTAAACAAATACAATAAAAAAAAGCCCAACGAAAATATCAAAATCCCATATTGTCATATGGAGAATTCAAGACCTTCAAACATAGAAATTGAAACTAAAAAAAAAATATGGATAAAATATATTTCAAATAGAGATCAGAGTCTCATTATAGCTACAAATATTATGGAACCAAAAAAAAAAGTCTATCTCCTTCAAGGCAATGCATTTTGTCCTTTTAGTCTTATAATTATATGGACTTAGACCACAAATAGTTTCTTCACTTGACCAACTCCCATCATCTTCTTTTTTCCAATCCTCTATAGTAAATGCCACACAATCATCTAGTCCATCCTCTCCATGCCCTTTCGGTCAGTTACGCAGCCGCACATGCACTTGGGGTAGTGTTTGTTGGCCAGATTGAGCTTGCGCTCCCTATCCATGTGCCCCATCCCCCCATGCCTCTTCGGTCAGCTGCATGTCGTTCCCTCATGCCCTTTCGATTGGTTATGCGGCCACAAAGCGTGCGGACTTGGGACGATGTTTGTTGGCTGAGTTGGGCTCACGCTCCCTGTCCATGTGCCACATCCCCCCAATGCCCCTTCGATCGGTTACGCGGCCGTACGCGCACTTATCGTGGTGTTTGTTGGCTGAGTTGAGCTCGCACTCTTTATCCATGTGCCCTATCCCCAACCATGGCCCTTGCGCACCATCCCCCCATGCCTCTTCGATCGGTTATGCAGCCACATGTGCACGGACTTGGGGCGGTGTTCGTTGGCCTAGTTGAGCTTGCGCTCTCTATGCCCACCCCCCCCCCTCGGTCAGTTAGGTGGCCACATGCACACTTGAGGTAGTGTTCGTTGGCCGGGTTCAGCAAACACTAGAGATATAAAACATACTTTGTCCATTCTTAGTTACATCATTCTTTAATGCCCTTGACCTATATATAGAAACATACTTTGTCAACAGCACTAACTGCCCTGTAAGTCACATCAATCTCCATTAAATATAGCCAAAACAAACTACCATTTAGATAAACTGCATCACCTCCAAAGATAAAATCTTATATTGCAATAGGTCTAGGCGCCATTCAAAAGCCGTCATTGCTTGAATAGGTGGTAAACCATAAGCAAACATCTAATGCATTGGCATCATAAATGCAAATGATCTTGTAAAATGAATTTGTTTCATCATAATAGAATCTATATTTTAAATTTGTCACCAAGAACTTGCTTATGTCAGTTATTTCTCTCTTCTTTTTTGTTGAAAGATTCCAGACTATCAATTGATGAGATGTACCATCAATTGAATATCACAAGCAAATCAAACCATAAAAATTCTAATCAGTTCGACCCACCCTCTTGTGTGGGTGGAATTGGAAGTAGAACTTATTGTATATTTCTATCTGTGCTACGTAGAAGATGCATTATTGATACTACACCTGCATAAACTTAATCTGAGTGGAGTTGATGTAAGAGGAGAGTATCCCTCTTATCATTAAAAAGCTTAATTTCACAAAACAAGCATTAAAAATTCATCATAAATGTTTAAATACGGTCAAAGTTTCAAATTCAAACTAAAGACATGAATGATCTCTCAAGATTAAAACACCGATGGAAAGTTGCAAAAAGTGCACAAACGATTATGATATTATGAGCCTAATCTTTCCAATCTTAATAAATTTTTTAAGCTTAGAAGTTGACATCTCAATTGTAGGATCCTCTGTCAAAGACTCTGTGTCAATTGCACTATTTAATTCAGCTTCTGTAGATAGTCTTTTCTTTAAAGTCTTGATAGGAGTTGTCACCTCAGTTTCATGTGAGGTTGAATCATATAATAAATTAAATAAAATTTATAAATAAATAAGTTTGCTGCAAATACTTAAATAATAACATATTAATATTCAATCTTTTGAAGTCATAATTTACCTTCATGTTATCAGTAACATCTTGTGTGGTCTCATTTATATTTTCAGAATCTTGATATATAAACTCAATCTACTCAATTATAAACAAATACATGTCACACTTTAGTGGTTAGTGAATGATATAAAATTTTATTCGGATAATAAAGATAACTAATTCATGCATTCATAATCATTTTTTATAATTTGACGAACCTGTTTATGTACAGATCTCGCAATAAATTGTTTAATAAGTCCTTCATCATTCGAGATCTTTGTGACAATAAAGATATGCCAATTTTTATTGATGTTTCGATCTTTGATATGAATCTTGAAAAGAAACCTCTTATCCAGTATCTCATTCAAGTCATTTCGATACCCATCATCCTCACCATGCTGATGAAAAAAGTTAATTTAATTAATACACATTCAATGATATATATTAATAGTGATATTGATGGTGGTACTTAAACTTACTTGCATCGTCCTTTCTCTAATTTCACTTGCAGTCTTTCCTAGTATTTGAGTAGCTTCATCATCAAAGAGAATAAAAGATGTTGATCTAGTACAATCTATCACTTTAATTTGAAGCTTAAACCTATTTATGTTTAAGAAGATTAATTATAGATATAATAATTGATTATCAACAATACAAAAATTTTATTGTTTTGAGATCAAACCTTGGTATTGCATTCAGGTAATATCTGTCATACTTTTGCATAAAAATTTAGAACCCACGACATCAACCTTTTTGCTGCACTTTCTACATAAAAGATACCACCAACCATATTCCATTTCTACTTCAATTATCATGGCAATAGTGACACAACTATAGGACTGATGACGCAAAATCAAAATAATTGATAGTTAATATATAATAATTTATTAATAGTCACAATTACTGTATGCATGATACATATTCATAGTTTACCTCCTGGTATCTAAAATATCATCAATTGTTTTTCTTTCAGTAAGGATAAGCAATTCGTCTGTGAGTGTGTATCCAATTGTGAAGACATCCGCTTATCTTTTGTGAATAAGATTCATCCACAACACCTAATCTGTGTTGGTTACTAAATTCAGTTGCATCAGTATGATTGATTCTTGAGTAAATTAAACATGATAAATATCATGATCTTACTTATTTTTATAATCATATATTGCCTGTAGGTCGTCATTGATAATCACATTCGTAACGAAGTATGCATTTGAAACTCTTATCCCACCTGTAGTATGTCAAACCATATCAATGATCAAGAAAAATTATTACACATAATAAACATCTAAGTATATGCGTAGAGATTACCATTAAGTTTTTTATCCTCCCCATTTGAACAACCACAATGAAAGATTCTGTCCTTTCTAGGGTGGCAATCAATCGGATTGGATCATAAATGGATCGGATCAAATATGAATCGAATCAGAAAATTATCAATCCAAATCTGACCTGTTTATTAAACAGATCAAAAATTTAAATCTGAATTGATCTGTTTATTAAATAGATAATCCGATCCGATCCGTTTAATCTATTTATTAAATAGATCAAATTAGGTTAAACAAATTAAACAGATTAAACATGTTAAATAAATCGAATTAAATAGATCAGAAACAGATTAAAAAATTTTAAACAGATTAAATAGATCTTAAATAGATTAAATAGATAAAATTAAATAGATCAGAAATAAATTAAATAGATTAAATAAATTATCTGACTCAACTCGACTCAACTCGATCTGAATATTAAATGAATTAAACAGATTATATATTTAAAACTCAAATCTGACCTAATTATTAAATGAATTAAACGAATCGATCCATTTATAACCCAAATCCATTTAACCTAAACTAAACCTATTTACGACGGAGATCGAATTGATGGATCAGATCATATTTTACCAGCTTTAATCCTTTCTCCATCCAAAAATGATTATATATAATCAGCTAAATAATCCCAAAAAATACAGACAAATATATTCTATTTATATATTAAAAAATTATATTAAAATTATATCATAAATTATAAATTTTTATAAAAATCAAAAATAATAATTCAGATTCAGTAACTTACTCCAAGTCTTCCAAAAAGATATCTATTTATTTAATTTTCTTGCCATTAATAATTTTTTCGACCGCATCATCTTTTTGAACAATATATCTAATGACATCTATTAACGCACCAATAAAAAAAATTAAAATATATAAAAAATTATGATACAAATTTATATACAAAATGCATAGAATAATTGCTTTACGAAGATTTGCACGTTGCCATGCAGCCTCCACATCTTAAAAAAAGTATACATGATGGAATGCGGCCTCCTACCTCAAAAGAATCGACTACTATTTTAAAGCTTTTGAAGGAATGCATGACGTAAACTTAGACCCACTCAAGAGCATTTAAAGCTTTTGAAGGTATGCATGATGCAAACTTAGACCCACTCAAAGCAATTTAACTCTCGAGTGCATCCATTTAATGCCCTCCACTGTTATAACATTGAATTGCAGCATTTGTTGCTTTCTAAACCTGGACTTACATATGAACTCGCCCTTTAGACCAAACCAAACACCAGCAAAGCATTGATTGCAGGTTTCTACTACAAAAAAAAATATCTACCAAAAAGAAAGCATTGATGGCAGGCCGTCTGGGTACAAAAAGCAAAAGGCATTTCACACGCCTTTCGGTTCTCTCTGATTGTATTAGGGGGCACAGGACGAGAATGATGGGATACAAGTGACATTCAAATAGAATATGAAAAACATACACCTTTTCTCACATTTACACGGGCACTGATGCTTCTACAAGAAGCCTTTACATGGGCGCTGCTGCTTCTACGAGAAGCCTACACCCTGCACCGAAGAAGGCATTTGACTGGCAGTAACATATAAATAACAAAGTCATGCGTAAGCCAATGAGTCCTACATGTGCATTGACCCTACAAATTGATCCTTTTATTGGGGGGAAAATGGACACTCCATCATATACATAAAAGACTGGCATAATCACGAATCCTTCCGGTGACTTATGTGATAACGGTGGGCTTCTCCCTGCCAGTGAACTCCTTGAGCTTTGAAATTGATAATGCCAAATCTAAGACACCATTAACAGTCAGTAAGCCCTTTTTTGTTGCATGGTATACTGAAATAACTAAAACAGTGCAAGTAACTAAAATAGCAGAAAAACTACAAACCTATCAAGGGCTTCAATGCTATTTGTGCATCCATCTCATGCTTGGAGACATCAGGCTCAAATTGTTCAATATAAATGCGGATAGTTGCACCTGCTGATCCAGTGCCCTGGCAACACGAGATTAATTGCATTACATAACCTTAACAACTAATTCATTTTCAATCAGAAAGAAACAAATGAGAAAGTAAGGATCTTTTGAAACTGTGTACCGATAAACGATATATAATCCTTGATCCATCTGTAAATACAAAGCGGAGGCCTTGCTTCAATGCTACACTGCCATCAACCTGATGTATTGTTAATTGAATGTTAAAACAATTTGCATATACAGAAATATGAAATATATTTTTAAATTTTTATTTTTACTTTTGCAAATAATGAGCCTAAAAGTGATGAACCTTAAAACACGGTCATCAAAGACGGAGCTAAATGCAGTCCAGAGTAACTCACCGGATCAGTATAGCTAAAGTCATCAGCAAATTGAAGGATATAATTTCCTGCAACAAAAGCACAAATACCTAATGTTAAAATGCAAATAAGCTAAATGAAGTCGATTTAAGTTTATACAAAGACCTACCATATTTTTCTCCAGACTGGGTTTTAGAAATCAGGTCCCTCAAGTACTCCATCATCTGATTGGCTCCATCAGATTCACATTCCTGAATAACAGCAGACTTAATTTCAGACCATTGTATGAATATTGGACGGCAATTGATGTAGCAACAGGCATAAGCAGTGGTTTGCAGCTAAGGAAAAAGAAAATGGAAATGCTGACAACATGTCATTCATTAAGCGTTTTGTATGCCACAACTAATGATACCTCATAATCATATCTAGAAAAGAAGTTCCTGCCATAGGTTGCCCAGTGCTCTTTAGCAACATCTGCAACTGAGACCAACTTCTCCCCAACCTTTTTGTCCTTGTTGCGGTAAGCAATGATAGAAAGCCAAGCCAAAACAGCCCTGCAAAGTAGAGTTGAATCAACTGAGATGTAAGAGATTGCATCACAGTCAAAATTACCTTCCATGCTCAATAGTAGATAGTTTTACAGTGAACTTTTGCAAATGACTCAACACATAGGTGAAGTAAACAAAGTGCACAAAGACGTTAATATAACGTGGCAAGCATCAAAGGTGGAAGGCATTGATGTAAGCACAACAAACTTAAGCATAGGAAATTTTACAAAACTCAACAAGCCCATCAATCAAATTTGTTCCAGCTCAAATTCAAAATCTTGATCTTAACATTGGTTATAATGTCCATGAAGACTTTTGTTGTATTTAAAAAAGTGATAAATATTCAAACACCACTTAAATTCTTCTGACCCAACACTTACCATATGCCATCCTTCTCACGAACGTGATCAGATCCAGTTCCAAAACTTTCTTCCCCACAGATAGATATCTTCCCGGCATCCATTAAGTTCCCAAAGAATTTCCAGCCAGTAGGAACCTGCATGCAGAAAGTTTCAACTCAAGAAGTTTTGACAAGCCAAGCATTAAGCTAATCCTAAAAATCAAATGGAACTGATAAAACCAATGAGTCCAGAAACTTTAAAACCTCAAAGAATGGAACATTCAGTTTTGCTGCAACACAATCAAGAGCACCACTAGTTGGCATAGACCTGGCAAGACCCTGAAGGACACTTTGCAATTAGTAACTGGAAATAGAAATACTTGATAGAGATATTTCACTACTTTCAAAAAAAAAAAAAAACAAACAAACAAAAAGAACAATAATAAATGCATGCCTTTTTACCTTAGGACCATTTTTAAAGTAGGGAATGGCCGCCTGTGCATTAGCTGCAATAATTGCAACAGAATCTGATGGTGTAATGAAAAAGCCTCTTCCAAGAATCATGTTTCTATCACCATCACCTGAATAGGACATTATAAATTATTCATCATTAAGATTGCACCTGGTTTAATATGATTGATCCTTCCTCAAAATATAATGGAAAGCTACTAATAATGACAAAAAGTTAAAAGTGGTTCCGGAATGAGCTAAACATTAAAACCAAAAAGCAGCAAGTCTAGTAGATGACAGCGTTAATGAAAGAAAAAAAAAAGAAAGGGATAAAAAACTTGTTACAGCCATATACTTTAGCAACACAACTATAGGATCCATTAGAGGTGCTTCCTAAAAAGATTGTTGCAGTGAAGTCATTTAAGACCTTTTTGAGGGATGGATACATAAGGCAGCAATGTAATAAAGATGAAGGATTACACTGCACAAACACTGACATGTTACGGCTGAGTTATTCTAAGATGGGAATAATGAAAATCAAATATATCATAAAAAAATAGCCAGTCAGCTTAGGAGAGGTTTGACGAGTCCTTTCCCTGCCTAGCAGTCCTATATGAAGTTCTCAAGAGGCAGGTATGTAACTCTCATGGTTGGAACGTCAGAGATGTCGACAAGCACGTGTGTATCAGTGTCCATACACATGTCAACAATCCCAATCAAAAACAAGTTGCATTGTTTTTGTTTGCTCTACCTTTTTTGGCTTTGACAATTCATTATTTTTCTGTTATAATCATTTTTTTGTTTCCTCTTATTTTTCCTTGTTCTCATCATTTTCATCCTGAAATTGATTTTATATCAGCCACGACCAATATGTCTGGGTATATATGTGTGTGTGTGACCTTTGTAGTCTCTTCTTTGTAAGAATTCTGTTCATCCAACGAAGTCCTATAAATGGTGTAATTGTGCCGAATAAATATTTCAAAATCCCTGCTACTTGCATTAGCCATTATTTGTCTCCCAGCATACATTAAACAATAGTGTTAATCGAGGTTCGCTGAACCGATACCAGAGAGGGTGCCGCCTGCTGACTGGTTCGGCACAATAGGGGTCTATACTATGCCATTCCGAGGCATACAGACACAGGAAGAGCTGGAGAGGGAGAAAAGGAGAGAGAGAGAGAGAGAGGTGGGAGGGTGAAACCCTAATGCTAACCCTAACCGAACCTAGGAGAGGGTGGGAGGAACTTACTGGATGGTGGGAGAGCATAAGGGAATGGGAACTGATTTAATAGCCAGAACCATGCCGGTCCCCAACTGGAACCAGTCGGTTCAGAACAGTTCAGTAAACCTTGCCTATCAATACATACACCTCCAAAAAACTTCAGTTGGTTGCACTTGATGATTAAATTACGGTACCACAATTCCTCCACTAGTTAGGGAATGGTCTGGTACAGTGCCAATGGAGCACTCAGTTTATGGTGCTGATCCATCTGCAGAACCATGTTTTGTGTTTGTTGTTCATAGTTGCTATTAGGATTAGGATTAGTTTAGGGCCCAAAAGCATAGTAGATTGAACAATTAATGCAACTAAGCCGTATTATTGTAGCATGTGTAAATCTATACTACAAGCATGCTACTTCTTTTCAATTTTATTTTTATTTTGATAATTATCTTATCCAAAAAGTAGAGTAGTTACATAGAAAAAAAAAATACATTGATGTTGATGCCTAGCCCCAAATACATTTGAAGTCATACCGAATGGAGAAAATTTAGCAGTCTTTCTTAAATTTGGTGATTTTGAGACATTTATATGGCAAATATGTAAAAAGAAAGGAAGAGATGAGGGGCTTACCTTCCCTGGAGGTGCTTCTAGACTTGGAACAACTTCGATCTGCATCGAATCACCAAGAACCACACAAATGAAACTGCCCTCACTCTCCTCTCCTTACTCTCGTTCTCCCATGCCATCAATGCACCTTTTTTCTACAATATTGCTCCACTTTTTAGCATACTGATGGCATAGGCCTAATGTCAAAATACCCTGTGCATGTAAAACTATCTGGTGCAACACATCGTGACGAATTTGTGATTGGTCAGTAGGAGCAACTTACAAAGCCGCTCTGGTGAGACCACTATTAGTCCAAACACTAAAAAATGATTGTTATTTCTATTATACAATACAGGCAGATAATGTATATTTGTATGTGGTGTGTGTGTGTCTGTATGTGTATCCTCTATAACAGTTATAATGTTATAACAGCCATTGTTTTAAAACATGGTGAATATCAAGAAAAATAACAGAAACTTTAGTGATGTATCAAACTATCCCTCATATCACCACATATTTACCAATGGAATATGATACCACAAGAGTACGAGGAAAAATAGAGAGAACCAAAGTTACCATATGTACATCAATGTCAAAGCTATGATTTTAGAAAGCAAAATATAGTTAACAATATTTACATTGAATCACATAAAATCTTGAAGCAATCAAATCTGATAAAATATTTGCAATTATTTCTGTTTTGCTCATCTTATACATACCATCACTTGCAGCTCCTAGATCAGGTGCATTCACAGCATACATAATGTTAACCAGATCTTTAGCATACCTGTGCCAGGAGAGAGCAGCAAATCAGAATACAATACAAAATAAACAACCTTCAAGACAGCATTTTTTCCTTTTTTCCCCTTACGTAAGATTAGGGTCTGGATGTCCATGCCCAAAATCTTCTAAAGGCTCACCATTTGAAATGCAATCCTGCAGGACATCGCTAGAATTTAGAGCAAAGAATGTAACCAACGGTAACTACATATAGCTGATATTTTCCAAAGGATATGCATATCAAACCAGACTAGCTCCAAGCCGACCCACAAAAATAGGTTTTGCATATGCACCAGTCACCGCATGCATGGCATCAAATATAAACCTGGAATATTGCATTAAAATTACTTAAACAATCAACTTCATATTCCTTGGAAAACTAAGTTCACAATATTTGTAGTTGTTTATTTTTCCTGAAATTTGGAATCAGCTTGCTGATAGTTTTGTCTAAGGTTGGAAAAACAAAAAAAATCTGAAATCTGATTTTCCTTCTTTTGATTTAACCTCAAATTTGAGATTATCTTACATCATGCATCTGGTCAATCTTAGGAATAATGCTGTTTGTCTCATCAACCAAAGTTCTGCTAGTCCACATGATATGGTTAGGAAGGACGCCATAAGAGAATGATCTCGAAAAATCAAAGACACTATCCATGTGAATGACCTTGACCCATATTAAATCCTCATAGATGCAGCAAATATTACCTAGGCAATACATCAAGTAGATCCAAGTGGATCAAAAAAATCATTATCAAGCAAGTAAATAGAAGTAACTCATACAAAGCAAGAACGGAAGAGATCAATAATGGCTAGAGACCTAAATTCACTGAATGAGATAAAGCGGGTCAGTATTTGCCAAGCAGTAGCCAGGTACAATGTAATAAAGTAGAAATAGGCATCACACAAACAAGTATTCTATGACAAGGGCCAGTGATATAACTAGATGATGGTGCCAAAGATCAAAGTTCAAAAACATCTTTCAAATGAAAAAGATTGCAGCATCCTTCAATCCAATTACCATTTTTTCATATACAAGTATGAGAAATCTAATTTGTAGAGAAAAAAGGGACATACTAGACATGGAAGCACTTGATAGTGAATATGGGAGTAAAAATCCATGTCAAGACACAGATGAATAAGATCTAGCTACCATGTGAATCCAAAAGGTATAGTGACAAAGACAGCCTGCGAAAAGACAGCAATTAAATGCCATATGATAAGTAGCAATAATGATCTATAAAGCAGTTCAAGAGAGTACACAATGCAAATGGACTGGAACAGGAACTGCTAAAAAGTTTTGAAGAACATAACGATTATGGAGTTGTAGCTAAGCACACAAGGCAAATGGATTGGAACAGAAACTGCTAAGAAGTTTTGACGAACATAATGACTATGGAATGGTTGCTGAAGCAGAGCATCCGCTATAGATGGTAGGCAGGCTGAGCAAAGCTCAAAGTAGACAGAGTCTTCTTAGTGATACCTACAAGCAAGAGCAGATGAAGGCATATCAATTTAACCTACTTCAAGACCATTTTTAATGACTATGGAATGGTTGCTGAAGCAGAGCATCCGCTATAGATGGTAGGCAGGCTGAGCAAAGCTCAAAGTAGACAGAGTCTTCTTAGTGATACCTACAAGCAAGAGCAGATGAAGGCATATCAATTTAACCTACTTCAAGACCATTTTTGGAAGTCTTAAGATGAAACAAGCTTTTGCAATAGCCAACAAGATAAGAGTTCGAGGAATGATCCTTGATACCAAAAGGAGAAACAAGAAACAGTTCTGAGGCCAGATGCATGAAAAACTGGATTGGCATGAAAATGTCTTTCTTCATAAGCATTCCAGGGGATGGACATAAAAATGTCCTTTCCACTAAGTACTCAAGAGATATCTCATCAAAGTCATGCAAGTTTACAGTCAAAGAAATAAAGAACACCTTGTGTAGCAATCGCATGATATCAAGATCATTACAATTGACATGAATGAATATTAGTTGATATGAGATAGATAAAGCAAATTTAACAGAAAAGCATGGAATGTTACTCACTTCTCCCCATAATATGTCAAACACCTTCATAGCATGTAACAAGAACAAGGAAGCAACACCATGTTAAAAAATGTAAACTACTTCTTTCTTTCAGATCATGTTAACAATCAAGCAATAAATATTAAATTAACATGTAAGATCAAGGGGATACAACTGGCTATGGTATAATCATGATGGACGTCAAAAAGTGGTGGCAAGAGAAGGTCCAAAAGGACAAAGAAAGAGCAGTAGCACAGGATGTGATAAAAATGGAACAATATGTACAAATCTATCAGTCATCTCCTTGAGTCATGCATGTAACTTTCTTTGCCATGTATTCTTAATCAAAGTAACACTATCATGTCTTTGAGTCATGAAAGTAACACTAAGTGCGAGCAAGCATATAACTAAGATAATTGAGGTGAAAGATGACATAAGACAAAATATTCTTCATCATATTATTGAAAATTTGGCTCTATAAAGTTTAATATAGACAGCATATACCGGAAATCAGGCCGAGAAAGAAGACCCTTGATAAGTTGAAAATCAAACACATACTGCAAAAAAAATAAAAAAAGAATATAAAAAATTACATGGATTGAAAGGAAACATGTTGAATATTACAGAGAAATTTGCTTCTTCAATTCTTACCTCCATTAACTCCAAGTAATCAGAAACAGGATCTATCACCTCTACAATGAAGTCACCATAGTTTGTAACTCCTAGACAGGAGAGGTCAACAACAGGAATATCTGCTATTTTTATTTCAGAAATCTGCAGACACAAATGTTAACAGATTCAAATACAAAAAGATCAACATGTTTTTTTAGAAATAGTTAATATGATACTTAAAAGTTCAAAAACATAACCATCCATCCTTTTTCCAACTACTTCGGGCCAGTTATCAAACAGACTGTGTACTATGTGACTGCATGCTATAATTTAGAACAAAATTTACAAATTAAAGGCATGTGTATTAGCAACCACTCTTACAATAAGTACTGAAAAATGCTAAGTTTAAAGAATTTGAAGAGATAAAATTAAAAAGAGGGAGGGGGGAGGGGCTAAAGTGCTAAACATCTGTGTTACAATATGTGGCCTCCTTTCAATGTGTAGCATGATTTCTTTCTCTGAAAGAGCAATGTCCGTGTGGTACCCTTTAATATGATATTACAAGACAATGAATCTGGCATTGGCCAGCTGAATATGATGAAATGGAGCTCCATACTCGAGCTTCATCCTTTTCTTGTGCATCCATATGTGAGCCTGTACTTGCAAATTATATTCATCAAAATGCTAGAGAAAAAGACTTTTCGACATTCTCTTTTTCATTATATTTAAAAAGGTTTGAAGTGTATGTAGCCAACAAAGTCATTATTCTGTTGACTGGAAATGATTTTTATGTTGATTGACACCGTGGATAGGTTTTTATACTAAATTATGAGCAGACTTAAATTTGTATGAAACTCCAGTAACCTGATAGTGTTGACTTTGCTAGAAAATCATATAGAAGTTCATGTTGGACTTGTTCAATTCCTACAGTCAAAAATAATATTCACTCAATGAGAGAAATCCTAGCAATGCAGAATTAATTATACCCATTAATATATTGTGAGATAAGACACTATGACAACCATCATAAGTGCTGGATGACTTGATATTTTGAGTCGATATGTTAGACTTCTCCTTCTTTGGCAAAGTTTAGTACAAAAGATCTGTTGCAACTTCTGAACTGCATGATTAAGGACACATGTTGAAGAGCCAATGTCATTCTACAGCTGTCTTGGGCTCGCTCCACATGGTAATGCCTCAAGCAACTGCTCAGACTAGGCCCCACATACCCCAAGCCTGAGCTGTAACTACAAAAATCCAGTGCTCCAACTGAACTACAACTCATGCTTGGTTTCAGCCTAGAACTTTCTTAAACTGCAAGTGCAGAAGTCCGATACATGCTAGGTATATTTTGAATTTGTAACATATAGATATCTAAGACCAGATCCAACTATTGGGCTGAGAAAAGGTTGCCTGAACCTGGCCAAACTTCAACTTGGTTCATACTGGAGCACAATGTAGCCCGCTGACACCTAAACTTCACCATGTCTAAAATGCAGATCAGGTTAACAACATCACAGGCTGGCCCAACTCAGCATACAAAATCATTAGTGTCATAATCACTAAAGTACATAGCGAACACAGTGTACGATTTGTATTTCATTAAGGAACAGAATGGAAGAGGGAGTGGAATTAAAGAAAGGAAGACTCTTAAAAATGAGGTAGGTGAAATAGCTTAGACAATAATTCTATATTTATCCATGTATCCCTGGTTATGTCTAATGAAATTTTTATTGTCAACATTACAAGTGGTATGTGATAGATCATTAACCATATTAAGTAAATTAGCATCTTATTTGACAAAACTTTAATAGATCATGATCTGTCTCATTTGATGAAAAATTCTTTGTACTTAATGAAACTTTAACCATCACTTGAGCTCACTTCCAGCTGTCTTTATTTTCACTGCAACTTCAAGCTTAGATGTGGACTAGGCTGGAGTTGTGACTGATTATTGATCTATTGCTAATTATTGCATCTTCTTTGGAGATTCTTTTTTTCCTGAAAGCTGAGAATCGAGATTTGATATTCTACTAAAATGATGAAGAAATCATGCCATAGTCAATACTTCTGATATTATCTCAAACAAGGTCTGCCATACTGAACCATACCGCCCCGCACTGACCATACTGTACTGCAATAGTAAGGTACAAGCATGGTATTGAGGTTCGGTTTAATATATAAGCTGAACCATAAACCGAACCAGTCCATACCAATCTGAACTAATCAAAAGTACCCCATACCAACCCGGTTCAGACAGTACCGTAGCTGGAAGTGAGAAGAAATGTTGGAAGCCTATCTCGGTACAAGATGCATACCGTAGTAACCATACCATATCACAGTACCATATTGAACCAGTAACATACCAGTATGGCTTTTGGTAGAGATTTTGTGAACCTTGTTCTCAAGGCCTTTGTACCTACTTCCTGTATCTCAATAATGATTATTTTATACAAAAAGCCGAATCCTGATATTCCATAAGCATATCAACCATACAGATATTAATTTCTACACCATCAAACACCATTGTCCAATAAAATGTGTCTTTTCACCATACTTTTCCTCCAACCTTTGGGCTTGCTGACCCTTTCAGGAATCAATTCTGCACATTGTCTCTTTCCTTGAGAAACCTGCTGCATGATCTGCTATGGACTTGTGAAAGGTGCTAGGGTTAGTGAATATACAAATTGTTCTTATGTTAGATGTCCATTATAGGCCACAGTACTCTTGTATTGTCGTAACAGCACTATATTTATGTACGTTAAACTCTTACTCTATCAAGAATCCTGCCTATCTCCATTCAAGTCAATACTGGATAACACAAACCATTCAACATTTAAATCATCAATAAAAAAATTGTCATACAACACAAATTGCAGTTTCAGTTATTGGGATCCAATTACAGTAACAATGCAAGAAAGAGCATAGCATCATACAAGATATATCAATCTTAATATAAAAAATGAAAAGAGGATTTAGATGCTTACAGAAAGAGTGTTCCCATATATTTTGTCAGTAATTGATTCAGGGGCAGGCTGACCGCTGCTGTAATTAAACTGAGGATAAATGATATTAGAAAAGAGTGATTGATTACATATATTGAATGAGAAAGTGGAATACACACATATCAGTTCACTTTAGGTAGAGGCATTTAAACTGGCTATTAAGATTTAAACAGTAATTCTTGGGAGAGAATGAGTGTGTGTGAGAGAGAGAGACTAGGAAGAGGGGGGATGGACAGAAAAGGGGGGAGGGAGGGAGAGAGGGAGAAAAAGAGGGGGTGCGGGGAAGTTTTTGCTTTAAAGAATAGCTGTTGGTCCATTATTCAGAGAATTTTAATTTCCATGTTGATGGAGCAAGTTGTTCTGTAAAGCATTCAACAGTATCCTATTTAAATCAAAATTGTTGCCAATCAAAACAAACAGATACGGGAACAGGGTGGCAATCCAGTTTATAGAAACACCCTTTTGTGAACTTAAATCAGAGACCATCAGATCTTTTACTGGATTCCTCTATCATAACAGAACAAAAAGAAAACAGTAGTGCATCATGGTAGCAAATTTCACCTTAATACCCCAATCATACTCTGGTCCACCAGGATTATGGCTTGCACTCATTACGAAACCACCATTGGCCTGTCAATAAATGCAGTTTAACAGAGGCAACAAAACAGAGAATGTATGACACAATCAATAATGCAGAATATATAAAATACAGAGATATACATGCCTTTTGTTTACGAATTACAGCAGAAACAGCTGGAGTTGACATTAGCCCATCCCTGCCAGTACAACATCCTGTAATCAGATTCCAGCTTTAAAAATGTAAACTCAGGTTTGGAATTGCATAACTTTGTGAAAATACAACCATTCATGGAGAAATTCAAAAAGTACAAACCTCCAATGATATTTACAATTATAGTAATATTGTAGTTGGCAACAGAAAAATAAAAGGGGGGAAATGAAAAATACCATGGTATTTCAAACGAACTATTGCTAAATTTAGCTTTTAAAGTGGTAGTTCTTTACATCTCCTCAAAAAAAGAGAGTAATGATAGACATGTATAGTGCTTCCATGTATTTAAATGAAAATGAGCCAGGACATGGGCCTACTCATTGGTCAGCTGTGATTCTTAAGGCTGACATGTCACTGTTCCATACACATCTCCACATTAATTTTACACTATTTTAGAGCGTTGAAAGAAAAAGCTCAAAAAGAATTCAATTCATTAATGAGATCCCATCTTTTTAAATAGATGAGAAATAAGTACATAAGGAAAAAAGTACATACTTGGAAAGCAAATACATACCATGTTTAAAGATATACTAAGTTTAGAGATATACTAAATATGTCCTTTCTAATTTAAGAATTTATTGAATAAGCATAGTTCTAACGCTCCCCCTCAAGCTGGAGCATATATATTAAACATGCCCAGCTTATTACATAGAGTTGAATATACCAAAAGACAAAGATGTAGTCAAAACATCATCTACTTGCTTGGATTATGGAGTGAATGGAAGGACGATCGGGTAGAAGTGTCAAGAATTGTTTGTTGTCGTTATTTGAGGACGCCATAATAGCTCGAGAAGAGGACAAAAACAGCTGGACGCCAGTCAGAAAAATCACGGGCAGTATACCGCTTTCGTGATTAGTAAATAGCCGGAAAGACAGCCAGATAACTTTCACACGGCATAGGAAAGATACCTACGCCATATAGAAGAAGAGAAGAGAAAAAGAAGATAAAAAAATAGGAAGAAGATCAAGAAATACAGGGTGAGATCAGGAAGAGAGGCAATGGGTAGGTGGTGGTGAGGAAGGAGGCAGTGGCGGCGGTTTGAGGTGGTGGAAATGGGTGGCGATTAGGGTTATGGAACCTGACGCTCTGATACCATATTGAAAGGAAAAGCTCAAAAGAAATTCAATCTATTAATAAGATCCCATTTCTTTAAATAAATAAGAAAAAAGTATATAAAGAAAGAAGTATATACTTGAAAAGCAAGTACATACCATGTTTAGAGACATACTAAATACGCCCTTCCTATATAAGAACTTATTAAATAAGCATAATTCTAACATAGAGCATTAATTCCTTGAATGAAGAACAACATAAAACATGACAGGAAATAAAACATAATCCAAGACATAGCTATGAAGATTTCTTTCCCCCTTCATTTTTATAAGTAGAAGAAAATTTTAGGTAATAGTAGATACATGTTGGTATAAACGTAAATACACACAAAAGCCCCTTGAACATATGAACCACAGTTTTGAGGAAGCTTCAGCTAGTCTTTCTAATTTATGACTGAATATAACATATCCTTTGCCTACAAACATGACAAATGTATTAAGTTTAACAATGCAGCATTTCCCTTTAGAAGAAATTCTATTAAGGCCAATATTAACAATTGTAATGACAAGCAAGAGTGATGACTGGGTATATGTAAAATGATTAAAATATGTTCTCCATTTATCAACCCAATCAACATTAACAGGGCAAGAATTTTCACGGAAATCTTAATGAAAGCAAAATATTACAATGTTGGAGTCATTCGAATTGCTGACGTTATTGAATCGTTGAAGCACCTCAGGTAAGGATAATTTCATTTCCAGACAACTCATTTTTCCATACCATGATAACTCCTACAAGAAAGTCACATTGTAGAATTTCCTTTACAACTTGTACACTTTTAAGAGGTAAATATGGTCATTTTTGAAAGCAATTTTCATTTACTTAGAAATGGTAGTACAGCAGCTGGATCAGTGTCTAACTTTCTGCCTTCCAACTTCATCGATAATGGCACTAAATTCAGAAGGTAGTGAACTGGTATGATAAATTTGAAGAAGTAGCTCATCGTTGAAACTCTGTGGGGAAATCTTAAGAAGGGAATCAGCAGTTCAATTTTTTTCTCTCTCTCAAGATACAAGGTACTAAAATCAACAAGAGAGGCAGACAGGATTTCCAGGTCCATTACAAGCCACAATTTGACTTGGCATCCATGTAATCATCTAAATTAACAGATTGTATAGGTGCAAACATATACAAAATTCTACCCAAGCACTAGAAAGCATTTATCAAGATAATGCTAACCAAAAGCTTAAAATGTCAAGAAGCTTTTCATAAATGATATCTATATCTGGGACTATGGAAGACTAACAGCATTTGAACCGTCGTTATGTGACAAGAGCCACATTATATATCTCCCAGTTGTCTACATGAAATAAAAGATTAAAAAGATGCAGAACATGACCGCCACGAGGCCACCCACTTAAATGGTGGTTGTGAGAAAAAAAGGAAAGTGAATTAAACTTTTCAAACCCACACATGTCAACATCTTCCAAGGTTAATGTTCTCTCTTTGAACACCCTCCACACCCCCCCCCCCCCCCCAACAAACAACAAAACCAAAAAAAAAAAAAAAAAAATCAATCATTCACACCTATATAAAGTCATAATACTTATCAGATAACGTTCTGCAGATAACAGAATGAAGACAAGCAGCTATTATAGAATATAATTTCTGATCCTTTGTCATCTTGGCAAAAGATGTTCCTGGAGAGTACCTAGCCAATTTTAAGAATTTCAAAACCTTGGCCAGAGACTTGATTAGCAACATGCAGACTCAGATATTTGCAGAATCAAAAGGAACGGCCTCGGTATCAAAATATAAGACAAATAATGATGTGGATGCAACAAGGAGATATTACGGTTAGTGATCCACAGATGGCACCACAGACATCTCTAGTAGACCAACTCAACGAAGGTAGGGAACTAGTACTGGTCAAAGAGATATATATATATATATATATATAGAGAGAGAGAGAGAGAGAGTCACAATGTTAGCCCCCCGCCCCCCGCAAAAAAAAAAAAAAAAAAGGAAGAGCACAACAAAAAGAAGACAAGTTATTAATGAAATTGATTTGGGGCTAGAGTCGCTTAGTTCTCTTAAAAACTAGGCAAGAGAACTGCTTTAGCTGGAACTAAATATATAGACTTTTGTGCAAGCCAAACATATTGGGTAAGGAACTTTCCGAAGGTGGAAAACAACCTAGAGTGACAATCTTAACACCAAAGTTGTAATTTCAGGGTGATCAATGATGCTTCTAACACCTCACCTCTCCCTTTCCAATTACACCGCATGCAAGAAACTGAGCAAGACTAATATTCAGTAAAGCATATATTGAACATGTGCTATCAATCCCTGCTCAACAAACTTTCAGCCTATGATCTGGTGTTGGCTTGAACTGATATCGGATATACTAGCATATACAAAGATGCATTATTGTGTACATGTATTTAGAGTAAGGCTAAAAACTTTTCAGTTTATATAAGTTCATGCCCCAGAAAAATTGATCATTGTACAATTACAACATCCTCACACTTGCTCTTTCTATGTTGCCAACATGAAGTACAATACTTACCTGTGTCTTGTATTCTCAACTTCATCCTTTCCATTGTCGTTACAAAATTTATTTGTATTATCCAAAGGGCATAATCAATTAAAGATAATGATTTCTCATCATGTTGATCTGGTTTAACATTCAAATTCATAAACCTGAAGTGAGAACAATCTTCAAGACTACTGAATTTTCACTAGTTAGTTGCGAATCTCACTCCATTAATTTTTAAGATTTCATGCCAAAGTGAGATTAAGCTCCACCGACACTTACTTTTCACCAGTTTCTTGCAAACTTCGCTCCATTAAATTATATATTGTCAGGCCCAACCAACTCAGAATTTGAATTCAAATATTACTCACTTGCCAACTAGAATTTTTCCAACACCATTCCCAGCAGCGATCTTGATGATATCTGCACTCCACATTGAATTACAAAAAAAGTCCAATCAGGAACAAACAAGAGGAACTTAGGAATCAAATTTTAAAAAAAAAATGATGTCCAGGTACAGATGAAAGAATAAACATCGACAGCTTTCCCCAACTGCCCAGCATTTCAAGCAAAGGACCAAATACCTGAGCAGCCTCACGATTAAAATAGCGACCATCACCTCCCAACACCAGCAAGCCTCCTTTGTAGTCCTCCGGTTGCAGAGAATCAAATAGCGCCTGTGCCACTTAAAAAAATCATCAATTTCCCATCGCCATCTTACGCAGTTGTCCATACAACATAAGCAGTCACCATTACCTGAATCCAGTTTGCCAGATAGTTCTCCTGCTGAAAAACCTTCACCTAAAAAGCAAAAGCCAGATTCCATTCAGATACACTAAAAGATCGCCAGAAAATTTAAAAGGAAACGGGTAAAAAAAACAAACACTCTAAATAAAAACCTTCTTTCTCAGGCCGCTGGTCCCGGTCTTCTGCCCTTCAACTGGCTTGGTGGGGACCGATTCGATCTGGAAGGGGCAAAAAAAAAAAAAAAAGAATAGAAATCAGAGAACAGAAGAAACAAAGAAGAAAGCTTTGCGGAGCGAACGACGAGATGAGACCAAAACCTTGAGTCCTTCGGCGGTGGATGGGGTGAAAGAAGCCCTTACGGAAAACTGCGGCGACGCCCTCCACCATGGAATCGGGGAAGAGAGCAGCTTCGGAGGAAGCGGAGAAGGCCGGAGAGCTAGCGCTAGCTTTGGTGCCGCCGCGATCGGTGGGGGAGTGGAGGAAGAGGAGAGCTTGAAGGGCGAGAGGAGGCGCTCCAGTCCGACGGTGGAAGCCGCCATGGGTCGTTCTGGGTTCGGCCTTGTTCACCGGTAGTGGAGTGTCGGAGGGCCGGATACCAGGCGAGATATAAGATGGGGGAGCTGCGGAACGGGATCGGATGCCGGGAGCGGAGGAGAAATCGTCTCGTGTGGCGCGCGAAACTCGAAGGAGGAGGGAGACGGATGGGCGCCACGTGTCGTCCAGAAGAGTCTTGAAATCTCGAAGTGGTGAAGCCTATCCCCTCCGCTGCGGGTTGCCAGGTTAAAAATCGCTCGTCACGTGAGGTTCATGAAGGAAGGGACCTGGTTAGTTTAGAAATTTTGGGTAAGAAATAAATAAGTAAATTTATTGGACCAGACATTTTTGACGTCATCTTTCTGTCATGTAGGTCACCATGCAAAAGAGTCCGGTAACTCCGGTTGCATGATTGCGAGAGCTTTACGCTCTAAACAAGGTATTTATAACATTACAATAGACGTTACAATGATTTTTGCCCCCACCGTAACGTTATATTTATAATAGTAACTGTTATAATGTGTTACCTAGCATTGTAACAGTCCGTCATGGAGTATAATGACCTTTATATTTTCATTGCTACTATTCTGTAATAAATATTATTTTTAAATTGTAAATTTTGTATTGATTTTATCTTCTAAAAAGATTGTTGTGTCTAAAAAAAATATAATCTTATCAAATAAACAGTGATTTGGAAGGTTGCAAGCTTATCTTTCCATTATTGCTTGTTATTTTGTATAATATTATTATGATGGCCAATATATGGCTCACTATTTTAGCATTAAAAAATTAAAATAATATATTTTAAAATTAATAATGATTGTTATAATTGTTATAATGATAAATAACAATTTAAGTGGGAGCGTATTATAATGAAATATAACACGCCAGATGAAATTCTGATTCTAAATGAATTTTAATTTTTATTTATATTTTTAAAATAAAATATATGAGTGGAGCATTAGAAATACTCTTGAGATCGAGTTAATTGTTCCATATAACATATGTAATAAATGATAAAAAATTTAAACTACTATTGACAAACAACACCATGTGCAGAGATTGATCTTTATAAGATAATAGAAATAACAGTTATTGTAAAAAAAAATTATGTACTGATATATAAGGCAATCTGGAATGAAAAACTGCGCATGAACGAAATATTATTTTTCTTTGGGTGAATAAATGAACAAAATACTCAGAATGCTGTATAGACTGCAAATGACAAAGTGCCCAGTATTCTTGAAATTACAATACATATAAATTAAAAGGAATATATGCGATCAATAAATGCCAAACGTCGGCAAAAAAGAGAAAAAACGAAACAGTAATTAGTTGTCAGATAATTTATTTTGCTGATGTTTACATAGACAAAATATTATATTAAAACCTGGGAAGCAATCTGTAAGTTCAAAAGTAATCAAGAAGGAAAAAAACTTCATCAGTATGATAAACGCGTAGGAGGGATACGACCAAAAAAAAAAAGTGTTCAAGGAATCATTTACTGTTCAATTTTGCTGGTGCTGAGATAACACTGTGCAGAGAATAAATTTGCAAAATTGTAAGACCTCTAGTTTCTCCAAACAACCAAACAAGAGCTTGATCATTCTTTCAGCAGAGCAAGCATATGAGACTTCATTCTGAAGAAAAATAACATACGCACCCAAACCCAAGTACTGCCCAGTAACCTTCAGTTTGAGAGGATGCTACATACAAATTTACCAATTGCTTCACCTGACGAATTATTGTCCTTCTGTCTTTTATCTATTATTGTAGTACAGAAAATACTTGTTGAAAGGAAAGTTTTGCATGCAGACAGATGACGGCACTCTTCTTTAGACTGTGGATGCGAATAACCGAAAGCGAAATGAGAACAACTCACTTATGCTAAGTTGATGTCTTATGCAGCAGTCGCTATTAGATGCTTGAATGCATATTCTCGCATTAACACAGATGCGAGAGCGCAAACCAGCAGTGAGCAAACAAAGGCAAGCAGGAAAAGCTCAAATAAACCCAAAAATCTGTTTCATTCCAACTATTTAAGAAAGTATGCCAAATGACTAAGAAATATTAAAGATTAGGTGTTTGATCTTCATTCTAAAGCATAAATTCAAAGTTCAATATGGGTGATAAAGAAAAATGTTTTAATTCTAATAAACAAACAACTGCAATTTCATTACCCCAGCATTCAGTGGCACAAGGTTATGCTGATCCCTGGGAGTTCATGTGCAAAAATGACCACCATAAGAAAAGTGAAACAGATCTAACTAAGCAACGTAGAAAGCAAGCATAGACCAAAGCTCTTCATCTTTCCCCATTCCATCATCAATATTTTCAAGATCCCAAGAAAAGCAACCTCAATTATATTAACAGTGAAACAGAAGCCACATTTTCTCAGAGAAGCACAGATCTACTTAACTGGGCAAGGGGAATGGCAGAGCACTAACAACAAACCATCACTAAAAGATAGCACAAGTTGAGTTGTCAACATACCA
This sequence comes from Elaeis guineensis, assembly GCF_000442705.2. Classification (NCBI taxonomy): domain Eukaryota; kingdom Viridiplantae; phylum Streptophyta; class Magnoliopsida; order Arecales; family Arecaceae; genus Elaeis; species Elaeis guineensis. The sequence goes on from NC_026003.2 coordinate 107,425,088, forward strand.
TACTCATAATTTATAATGTGGCAGTTTAAGCATTTTATTTTTAGTAGTTGTAAGCAAAGAGACTAGAGAACAATCAAAATGAGAACTTTCACAGATGCAGAGTAGCATTTGCAGCCATGAAGAAAAAACGGTTGAAGAAATTAATTACTTCTATGTAGATGAAGCTCAAAAATACCAAATTCTTGTCTTTCATGTTAAAAAACCTGACATGTCACAGAATCCGATTCCATTCTTCATGCCCCAGAAATGCCGATTCAGATAAAAACGAGCTATGTTATCATTGCGATCTGCATACAGGCAGTCAACTTTGATTTTTTTTTTTTTTCATGCCAATTATTTCGATAGCATCTTTAACTGGCACAGGTTCAGTTCGGGAGCTTCCATCTAGATATTCTCAGATCTACACCTGCTTTTCCCTGTCCTTCTGATCATTGTTGAATAGGACAATAGTAACCCCATAAGGGGTGGCATATGATCACGACTGGTCGTTTCGATAGCACATAATATTCATGTGGTTCGATTTATTGATCTACATTCACCGGTAAAGATGATGCAAAAGCTTCACTATAAAAGTTGAATATTACAAAGTATAAAATTTGCTAAGAAACCCTAGCTCCCAGTATATATCCGATCTTTAGAATAATAAATTACGGTCTTTTCTTTGGTTTGCAAAATATATATATAATAGAGTAAATCAATTTAGACCCAAATTGATGTTCCTACAATAATCAAGTTAGTCCAATTTGTAAAATAGAGGATGTTGACTTACACTTAAACAAGTTTCCTACAATAATCATGAAAATGATTCTTTTGGTTCTCTAAAGCTTGTGAACCCGGGATATGTTTAACAAATACAACAGCAAGAAGACTATACCCTGTTAGATAATTTTAATTTCTATTATGTCTGGATTGTGCTCCTATATTCGTGTAAAAAATAAATCAAAAATAAATCATATCTTGCGCTATCATTTATGCAATGCAACGATCACATAGCCTGTAGGATGCCTGATCTTCTCACGTGAAGCGTCTGATCTTCTCTCTCCTCACCCTCTTCCTTAATATGGACGATCGATGAAAATCATTCACACCCTTCTGAGAGTTAGAAAAAAGGATCAGGACACCTCTATTTATATTTGCACTTGTCTTGTCCTATCTAAAGACTAATTTTTAATTAAAGTCAAACTTTTAGTCCAAATCTTATTAAGAATAAATCTCTTTAATTAATTGGGCTCACCATAATTGATTCAGTATATGTGACTGACCCAAAGAGTTAAACCTGACTAAGTAATAATTAAACCATACATTAAAAGTCAAATCCAATATTCTCCCATTTGGCCTATATTATTACTTAAAAATAACTCTTCGATTTTTTTAAAATATTTTATTTTAAAAAATAAAATATTTTAATTTTAAAAAATAACAATCCTGAATTAAATTTTGAAATCGATCCAACGAGTGCACACTTATTTTTAAAAATTACCTAATTATCTATTCCTTGAAAGATCCTTTATACTTTGATTAAGCAAAAACTATTAATATAGATCATGGCGGTTATACATCTCAATTGACATACTCCCTTCTATACATCATGACATCAATAATCCTCACTTAACCCAGTGTTATATATTGGAGTATATAGGCTATCAAAAATCATAATGCCTATGATAATGGTCCCACTATTATATTATGTGAATGACACTTCTGTTTACTTTAATTTTGACAAAAGTTAACTATAATGTATACAAACAATAATTAAACAAAAGTAATAGTAGTCATTAAGCTTAAGAGATCTCAAAATAAGTGTCTATTACAGATTAAATATCTAAATGACAAATATCCATAACTTTTATATGCTCTTTGAAAACTTTAAGCATCAAACCTTTAGTCAAAGGATCAGCTATAATATAAGTAGTACCAATAAAATTAATAGACACCTGATAACTACTGATCCTCTTATTTACAGCAAAATAATTAACATCAACGTGCTTTTTTGCATTTGCCATCTTGCTACTATTAGAGAAAGAAGCTGTAGGGAAATTGTCACAATAAATTCTCAGTGGCTTAGAAATAGAATCTATAAATCCGAGCTCTGAGATGAATTTTCTCAACCATAGAGTATGTGAGAAAACTTCGTAGCGGCTTATATATTCAGCTTCTATAGTAGAGTAGGGAATAATGTACTGTTTTGCACTCCTCCATGAAATACTCCATCAGCCAACAGAAAGATGTAACCTATAGTGGACTTTCTACTATCAAGACAGTCAGCATAATCTATATCTGAATAATTGATCACCTTCAATTGATCAGTCATCCTATAAGTGAGCATATAATTCTTAGTCCCCTGAAGATAGTGCATCACCTTTTTGACAGCTTTCCAATGATCCATACCTGGTTCACTCTGACATCTACCAAGTATTTTCAAAACAAAACTAATATCAGGACAATTATATACTTAAGCATATATCAGACTACCCATTGTAGATGCATAGAATATATTTCTCATCTGATTTCTATCAATCTCGTCCTTGGGACACTAAAATTTACCAAATTTATCATCCTTAACAATTGGCACTTCACTTGATAAGCAACTAGACATTCTCAAACTTTCTAGGATCTTAGTAATGTAAGTCCTCTGAGATAAACTAACCTCTTACTCCTATCACGATGAATTTTTATACTAAGAATATAAGAAGCATTGACTTTCATATCTTTCCTACTATTTTCACCATCCTCAACGAATCTAGTAGTTCCAGTTTCAATAATTCTAGTAATGTGTGATGGATAATAAAATCTAAAATCTTTTGATCTTTGTGGATATCCTATAAAATAATAACTAACGGTTTTGGGATCTTTTTTTTTTATGAGTTATATAATTGAATCTCTGCAGGACAATCCCAAACATGTAAATATCCTAAATTTGATTTTCTATCCGTCTATAATTCAAAAGGAGTTTTGGGAACGTCTTTACTAAGTATCCGATTTAGGATGTATATAGCAGTTTTTAAGGCTTCTCCCTACAAACTCAAGGGTATTGAGAAATTATCGGTTATGCTTCTCACCATATCTATCAAGGTGCGATTACGTCTTTCAACTATACTATTTTGTTAAAAATTTCTGGTATAGTATTGTCACACCCCCAACCCGAGATTGTGAATCGAGGGTCATGGCAACCGCCACATACTCATAGAAAACTCTTCCCATAAGCATGCAAGACATCTTATCATGCTATCCTAAAATAACAGCGGAATAATTAGTCAATAATTTAAATCCAAAACATAACGATCTAAATTTCTTCTTTAATATCTCAATAAATTCAACAATGATTCATAGGCCTTACATCAAATTCAATAAGACTTTCAATTAAAAATAAAAGTATGAAGATTCTGCTTCTGATCACTTTTCCATTCATATCTTGTATCATCTTAATTCTTCAAAATTTGTAAAAACAGTAAAATAGGAGATAATGAGCTAGACAGCCCAGTAAGCAATGATCACTTTTTAACAGATTTCATCAGGTATTTAAGTAAATAATCATTTATAGAAAATAAGCATATAGAGTTCATCAATTTGAAATCAATTTCAATTATGCAACATAATTCATGCCAAATTTATTTTTTTTTCGAAAATTCAAGTTTCTTTCCAGATTTCAATTTCTTTCATTCTTAAATTCTTTTTGTCAACAATGAGCTATGACCATATTTTTTCTATGGCAGGATCATAACATCGCGTATCTTCTTACGGTGAGCTGCAAATTATCTGGCAGCAAAGTCCTTCGGAACCGCTGGTCTCTCTAGCGGTTTGTCGCTGGTCTCTCTGGCGACGTAAACCCTCAGGACAAATCGATTTCCAACGTATATGCCCCCATTGGCGGGGTCCTTTACATAGTCAGATTGTCAATTCATATTGTTCTTATATCATAATTCTTCATAAATCATGTTTCATATTCTAATTTCGATAATAAAACATATAATCATGTAGTATCAAAATCAATCAATATAATGTATCATGAAATCAATATGTTCAATCATGCTTCATCATAACATTTCAAATAAGATATTTTCATAACAAAATATCATTCATCCAATTCATTCATCGTTTCACAAATCATGTCAGAAAAAATATATTATAATTTATCGATAAATCTAGAAAAAGTGAAACATTACTTACTTCGAACGCATTCCAATAAATCTACATAATTCTATAAATTTTCTTTCAAAAATTTTGTTCGTAGATCATATCGCGATATCGCATGATCAAACATCCACAATCCTATACAGAATCAATTTCAATAATTAGAAAGAATATGAATACCATATTTCAACAGTATAGATTGAGTCCGATCATCTAATTTCATCTAATCAAAATCTAATTAAGACCTAAACGATCCAAAGTTTGACTATCAGATCAAATCGGATAAGAAGTGATAGGATCGAGGTTTCTTCATCGATTTTATAAAATCAAGTGGAGAGAGAAAATCAGAGGAGAGAGAATTCAAGAGGTACAATTCGAATTGATCAGGTGACACAATCCAACATTACGATTGGTCCAATATCTCGATTGGTGAAATCAACATGATCAAATCAAGTCATGACTAGATCAGGATCATGGATGATCAAATCTAAGGATTCATGGTCTGATCAAGGTGGATGCCAATACATTATCCAATAATCATGGATCAAGATTCTTCATCAGATCAGAAACATTAAAAGAAACTCTCATTGATAAATCAATCAAGAGAGAAAAATCGATAGAGAGAGAAATAGCTTTAGAGAGAGAAAATTCTAGAGAGAAAATTCATCTTGGACTCCTCAGACGATATGATTCAACAAATTTGATCGATCAGATCAAATCATGCTAAGATTATCATGTAGATAATTCAATAAAATCATGAAAAATAGAATCTTGAAAATACCTAATATGATCAAAATAAGTGTCGGTGTACCGTCCGACGATTGCAGATCAAAAAAATCCATCACTAAGATCATTTAAATTCATCATCATTCTTCTCAAAATTTTAAAAAATCTTAGGAGAGATAACTTAGAGAGAGAAAATAGAGAGAGAAAGTTCAATTCTAGAGAGAGAAAATACTAGTTCAGGCTGAAGGGAGAGAGGGAAGAGAGAGAAACTCTTTCTCATATTTTATTATTTATATCATTATTTATTTATTTATTTATTTATTTATTCTCTTTTTTTTCTTCACGGAAGAGAGAGGAAAGAAAATCTTATTTATTATTATTATATTATTTTTTTTCTTCTTTTTCTTCTCTGTTTTTTTTTCTTTTTCTTTTTTTTCTTCTTTTTCTTTTCTTTTTCTTTTTCTTTCTTCTTTTTCTTTTCTTTTTCCTTCTTCTTTTCTTTTTTTTTTCTTTTTCTTTTTCCTTCTTCTTTTTTTTCTTTTCTTCTTCGGGCTCTTTCCTGGCCGAAACAGGGGACCGGTAAGTCCCCTCCTTTTGACCGACCGTTCGGGCCACGACCGACATAGCGAAGGCCGGCGGCAAAGGGGACAATCCATGGGTTCGGCGAGGCCAAACCGGTGGTCGGCGGTGACCACCAGCATCGAAAATCAAAAAAAATGGGCAAAAATAGAGGTTCTTCCGCAACAAAATCTGGCGACTCCGGTCGCCAGCGAGCGTGCACACCAGCACGGGAAGGAAAGGGGAGAAGAGAGGGAGGAGGAGGAGGCTCACCTTCGATGCCGGTGAGACTTTCGATGAGAAATTAGACGGACACAGGTCGGGTCTCCGCGGTGGTTTTTCGGCGATTGCCGCCGACTGGGCTTAGGGCATCGAAAATCAAAGAAAAATAGGCAAAAATAGAGGTTCTTCTGCAACAAAATCTGACGACTCCGATCACCGACGAGCGTGCACACCGGCATGGAAAAAAAAGGGGAGAAGAGAGGAAGGAGGAGGAGGCTCACCTTCGACGCCGGTGAGACTTTCGATGAGAAATTGGACGGGCACAGGTCGGGTCTCCGTGGTGGTTTTCCGACGATTGCCGCTGACTGAGCTTAGGATCTTTAGTGAGAGAGAGAGAGAGGAGGGTTCTCCTCCTTAAATAGAGCCAGAGGGAGGGGCTCTTTCCGACTCCAATTGAGAGCCGGCGAGAGGAGGAAGAAGACTCCCTTCGAGAGTCTTGTCTCCTATTTTTCTTCTTTTTTTTTTTCATTTGGGTTTTATGGGCTGGGTTTGTTACATGGGCCGGGCCATGATATTCTTTCTCTCTAAAAAAAATTTTATCCTCGAAATTTTTCTTGCTTGAGTCTTCATATTTTCTTACTTGAATCTCATCCTCAAATATTTCAAAATTCTAATTCTTAATACAAATTCATTCTTAAATCATTTCATAAGAAAAAAGTCAATACATCAATATTGATCTGAAACGGAACCATTCATTTTTTTTATCTATCAAGACCAATATCTTAAAGATTTTTAATATTTCAAGATTTCGAAATTATGATCTCATTTCTTATAAAAATCATGTTCAATATCTCATGACTCAAATTAAAATTAAATCCATCTCTTGTAGGTAGAAGAAAATCAATGTCTCTATTCTTGCATAAGAACTTCATTCATCATCATCATTCAAATTTTTTTTTAAATATTATCCACTCTTAATTTCAACCCATCATAAGATAGGAAAAACATACTTATGTGAATCATATGATGACATCCCAATCAATCAAAATTCAAAAATATTTTTTCTTATTCGTACTTTCAAAGATTGAAGATTTATCATTTCAATCTCATTCTCGAATTTTTAATATTTTAATTCTCGATACAACTTCATCATTAAGTCATTTCATAAAGATCAATATCACCATTGTTGATTGAATCAATATCACTATTTCTAGTCATCAAATTTTTTTTACTCAAACCCTCAAACTCTTAAATATTCTAATTCTTGAAGCAAATTTTATCATTAAGTCATTCCATAATAAAAATCAATAACTCAAAAATTAATCTAAATCAAAACTATATTTTTCTTATAATCAAAATCAATGTCTCTATTCTAAGTAAGTATATCAATTTTCTTTATCTAAACATTAACAACTCTTAATTAATCTATTCATTATCAAATTAAATTATAAATAACTCCAATCCATCTTTTGTAGAATAATCATCAATATCAATAGATAACCTCAATCTTTTTCATTCAGTCAGAGAAATAATAATGATCAAAAGAGTTCTAACTTCAAATTTTATTATACCTTGGAGATAAATATTTGAGTATAATAATCTAAGATCAAAATTATTATTCAATAAATAATCTCAAATTCTTTCTAATAAATAGAAAATTATAAAATTTAATTTTTTTTAAAAAAATTTACCTCAAAATATTCTAAATCTAAAATAAAAAATCAAGGGTCCACTCATCCTAAAATCAGGATGCTAAATATTTTTGTAGCATAGTAGGTGGAAGTACTACTTTTAAAAATCACATTAGAATATCTAAAATAATTTAAAATTTTAAAATATTATTTTTTCTAATATCAATAAATTTTTTGTATCAAACCATATCATCTATCATAATTCTTTAACTCAAAGGGTCAACATTCTTGACTTACTCAAAGTAATCCAGATTACCATGCTTCCGCTACGCACTCTGATCTAACAATCAAAATTTCTTAGCTTCACCAAAAAAATTTTGATTAAATTATTTCTTTACCTTATCAATAGAAAAAAATTTTTAAATTTTAAATTTCAATTGAAGCCAAAGATTAACTTCTGATTCTCATTCATACCTTTACTGGTGTACAATAATCTTGATTAACTCTTGAGTCCAATATCATATTTAAAACCATGTAGATTTACTATAATCAATGTGAATCAAATTTTAATTCTCATATCAATTCAATTCGAAAATTTTCAAATCAAAATCTTTATAAGTCAAATCAATGAGAAAATCTTTCGATGCTCCACCAAATTTGGACATAATCTGAATATATAAGAATTTCAAATCATTATTTTTTTCTAAAATTTCTATCATCAGGATCTTCAATATCTATCAAATATCCTTTCATAACAATCATACAAGCTTCAAAAAAATTAAATCTTCATTTAACAGTAGATTCAATTAGGGACCTCGTTAACAAAAGCAAAGGAACTCCATATCAATTCCTAAATCCAAAATTTCTAAATTGTAAATTCACATGGATTCCTTAATCTGAAATAAATATAAATTAGATCTTTTATCTTAATCTGAAGCTATCAATTTTTTATTAACAACTTCAACAATAATATCAGAAAATCTCTTGATCAACTTAAATACGAAATCTTTAAATTAAAATTTCATACATATCATGTAGTCTCCAAGAGACATAATAAGATCTATTATCTAGATCTAAAGATGATGATTAAAGATTTCAGTACGATGAATATTCTACAACTTCATAATCGATTTCATCAATAAGAAATATATTTCTTTGTAATATCCTCAAATATGCATTCATCCCAATATGCCACTTTATATATAATCCACATACCAAATTCAATTTCGATAAATATTCCAATCAAGCATCATAAAAAATTTTTCTTAGTCCATCCTGAAATAATATTTTATCATCAAATCTTTATCTTGCCAATAATAGTCAACTTCTCAACTAGAAGTAATATCATAGTATTATTCTCACATCGAATTTGAACTTACGATTCACTTGAATAACCAATGATCAAATTAATAACCATAATGCACAATAAAATTTTATGTCAATCCTTTTGTGATTATTTTCGATCAAGATCTAACTAATCATATCATGATCTATAGATTATCCATCATATGTTCATATGTCATAAGCTCTTGCGATCTTTTTATACATAATCTCAATGTTTAATCAAAATTTATAAATATTTCTTCAACTACAATCATCAAAGATCTATACTATAATGTCCCTGGTGTCTATCTACTTACACCCATTCTATATCTGATTCTATGTTTCATAATTCATCCACTTATGCTCTGATACCATATTAATTGTCACGCCCCCGATCCGAGATTGTGAATCGAGGGTCATGGCAACCACCGCATACTCATAGAAAACTCTTCCCATAAGCATGCAAGGCATCTTATCATGCTATCCTAAAACAACAATGGAATAATTAGTCAATAATTTAAATCTAAAACATAACGATCTAAATTTTTTCTTTAATATCTCAATAAATTCAACAATAGGCCTTACATCAAATTCAATAAGACTTTCAATTAAAAATAAAAGTATGGAGATTCTGCTTCTGATCACTTTTCCATTCATATCTTGTATCATCTTAATTCCTCAAAATCTGTAAAAACAGTAAAATAGGAGGTAATGAGCTAGACAGCCCAGTAAATAATGATCACTTTACAACAGATTTCATCAGGTATTTAAGTAAATAATCATTTATAAAAAATAAGCATATAGAGTTCATCAATTCGAAATCAATTTCAATTATGCAACATAATTCATGCCAAATTTATTTCTTTTTCAAAAATTCAAGTTTCTTTCCAGATTTTAATTTCTTTCGTTCTTAAATTTTTTTCATCAACCATGAGCTATGACCATATTTTTTCTGTGGCAGGGTCATAACACCGCGTATCTTCTTGCGGTGAGCTGCGAATCATCTGGCAGCAAAGTCCTTCAGAACCGCTGGTCTCTCTGGCGGTTTGTTGTTGGTCTCTCTGGCGACGTAAACCGTCAGGACAAATCAATTTCCAACGTATATGCCTCCATTGGCGGGGTCCTTTACATAGTCAGGTTGTCAATTCATATTGTTCTTATATCAGAATTCTTCATAAATCATGTTTCATATTCTAATTTCGATAACAAAACATATAATCATATAGTATCTGTTGGGTATAAAATACCCACAGCCGAAATCCTCGCCGGCATCGACTACGAACAGGACAGCTCCGCCCGGACTCCTACGGGAGCCGGGCTCCGCCGCCGACATCGACTACAGGACAGCTCCGCCCGGACTCCTACGGGAGCCGGGCTCCACCGCCGACATCGACTACAGGACAGCTCCGCCCGGACTCCTACGGGAGCCGGGCTCCGCCGCCGACATCGACTACAGGACAGCTCCACCCGGACTCTTACGGGAGTCGGACTCCGCCGCCGACATCGACTACAGGACAGCTCCGCCCGGACTCCTACGGAAGCCGGGCTCCGCCGCCGACATCGACTACAGGACAGCTCCGCCCGGACTCCTACGGGAGCCGGGCTCCGCCGACATCGACTACAGGACAGCTCCGCCCGGACTCCTACGGGAGCCGGGCTCCGCCACCGACATCGACTACAGGACAGCTCCGCCCGAACTCCTACGGGAGCCGGGCTCCGCCGCCGACATCGACTACAGGACAGCTCCGCCCGGACTCCTACGGGAGCCGGGCTCCGCCGCCGACATCGACTACAGGACAGCTCCGCCCGGACTCTTACGGGAGCCGGGCTCCGCCGCCGACATCGACTACAGGACAGCTCCGCCCGGACTCCTACGGGAGCCGGGCTCCGCCGCCGACATCGACTACAAGACAGCTCCACCCGGACTCCTACGGAAGCCGGGCTCCGCCGCCGACATCGACTACAGGACAGCTCCGCCCGGACTCCTACGGGAGCCGGACTCCGCCGCCGACATCGACTACAGGACAGCTCCGCCCGGACTCCTACGGGAGCCAGGCTCCATCCTCAGCGTCGACTGCTGGTAAGTCTCGTCCGGACTCCTACGGGAGCCGGACCTCTCCTTCGACTCAAATCACAGGAGGACTTCGTCCGGGCTCCTATGAGAGCCGGACTCCATCCTCAACTTCGACGGCTACAGACAGACTATGTCCGGACTCCGTCCGGACCCCCACGGGAGCCGGGCTCCACCCACGACCCCAATCGCAAGGAGGACTCCGCCCGGATCCATACGAGGGCCGAACTCCAACCGCTGCCGAGCTTCAGCCAGCAGATCTGCACTCCCAGGCTGCAATCACGGCCACGATCCTGCTCCACTCTCTGAGGCGGATCCCGCGCCCATGCGGCTCCATTACTGCCTGACAGGCCACGATAAACGGCCGCGATCCTGCTCCACCTCCTACAGCAGATATCGCGCGATTCTCCCATCCGCTGACAAGACGCCGCAGCATCTGCATCCCACTTCCCACGGCAGATTCCACGTGGCACGCCCCAGTGATGGCCACGGCTCCACTCCACTACTCTTCGCAGTAGATTCCTCCTGACTAAGGGCGGCCCACTACCTGGCGGTTACAAACGTCGCCATCAATCCGTTACCTGCCCCGCCTATAAAAGGGGGACCCAGATACGTTATTCGATAAGCTCATTTCTTATCTCAAAACTCTGCTAAATTCTCCGTTCGAGCACTCCATTCTTGTTGAGGCAGAGAACTGACTTGAGCATCGGAGGGTCTTGCCGGAGCAACCCCACCTCCGATTTAGACTTCCTTTGCAGGTCCCGACGGTGACCGCGACTTCCCCGACTCCAGCTTCTCCGGCGCAAGCAGATTTTTGTACCAACAGTATCGAAATCAATCAATATAATACATCATGAAATCAATATGTTCAATCATGCTTCATCATAACATTTCAAATAAGATATTTTCATAACAAAATACCATTCATCCAATTCATGCATCGTTTCACAAATCATGTCAGAAAAAATATATTATAATTTATCGATAAATCTAGAAAAAATAAAATATTACTTATCTCGAACGCATTCCAATAAATCCACATAATTCTATAAATTTTCTTCTAAAAATTTTGTTCGTAGATCATATCGCGATATCACATTATCAAACATCCATAATCCTATACAGAATCAATTTCAATAATTAGAAAGAATACGAATACCATATTTCAACGGTATAGATTGGGTCCGATCATCTAATTTCATCTAATCAAAATCTAATTAGAACCTAAACGATCCAAAGTTTGACTATCAGATCAAATCGGATAAGAAGTGATAGGACCGAGATTTCTTCATCGATTTCATAAAATCAAGTGGAGAGAGAAAATCAGAGGAGAGAGAATTTATGAGGTACAATTCGAATTGATCAGGTGACACAATCCAACATTACGATTGGTCCAATATCTTGATTGATGAAATCAATATGATCAAATCAAGTCATGACTAGATCGGGATCATGGATGATCAAATCTAAGGATTCATGGTCTGATCAAGGTGGATGCCAATACACTACCCAACAATCATGGATCAAGATTCTTCATCAGATAAGAAATATTAAAAGAAACTCTGATTGATAAATCAATCAAGAGAGAAAAATCGATAGAGAGAGAAATAACTTTAGAGAGAAAAAATTTTAGAGAGAGAAAATTCATCTTGGACTCCTCAGATGATATGATTCAACAAATTCGATCGATCAGATCAAATCATGCTAAGATTATCATGTAGATAATTCAATAAAATTATAAAAAATAAAATCTTAAAAATATCTAATATGATCAAAGTGGGTGTCGGTGTACCGTCCGGCGATTGCAAATCAAAAAAATCCATCATTAAGATCATTTAAATTCATCATCATTCTTTTCAAAATTTTAAAAAATCTTAAGAGAGAGAAATAATTTAGAGAGAGAAAGTAGAGAGAGAAAGTCCAATTCTAGAGAGAGAAAATACTAGTTTAGGCTGAAGGGAGAGAGGGAAGAGAGAGAAACTCTCTTTCTCATATTTTATTATTTATATCATTATTTATTTATTTATTTATTTTTCTTTTTTTTTCTTTTTCTTCACGGAAGAGAGAGAGGAGAGAAAATCCTATTTATTATTATTATATTATTTTTCTTCTTCTTTTTCTTCTCTCTTTTTTTTTCTTTTTTTTTTTCTTTTTTTCTTTTCTTTTTCTTTTTCCTTCTTCTTTTTCTTTTCTTTTTCCTTCTTCTTTTCTTTTTCTTTTCTTTTTCTTTTTCCTTCTTCTTCTTTTTCTTTTCTTCTTCGGGCTCTTTACTGGCCGAAACAGGGGACCGGCAAGTCCCTTCCTTTTGACCGACCATTTGGGTCACGGCCGACATGGCGAAGGCCAGCGGCAAAGGGAACAACCCTCATGGGTTCGGCGAGGCCAAACCGGTGGTCGGCGGTGACCACCGGCATCGAAAATTAAAGAAAAATGAGCAAAAATAGAGGTTCTTCCGCAACAAAATCTGACGACTCCATTCACCGGCGAGCGTGCACACTGGCACGGAAAGGAAAGGGGAGAAGAGAGGAAGGAGGAGGAGGCTCACCTTCGACGCCGGTGAGGCTTTCCGATGAGAAATTGGACGGGCACAGGTCGGGTCTCCATGGTAGTTTTTCGGCGATTGCCACCGACTGGGCTTAGGATCTTCGGTGAGAGAGAGAGAGGAGGGTTCTCCTCTTTAAATAGAGCCAGAGGAGGGGCTCTTTCCGACTCCGATTGGAAGCCGACGAGAGGAGGAAGAAGACTCCCTTCTTCTCCCCTGTTTTTCTTCTTTTTTTTTCATTTGGGTTTTATGGGCTGGGTTTGTTACATGGGCCGGACCGGGCCATGACAAGTATACTGTGCTATAATGTTGTGCTATTCAAAAAATTTGGCAAAAGATCTAGGATTATAACCAGATTCATCATATCTGGTAGTATTCACTATCTTTATTAGATCTTACAATCTTAATTTTTTTGTCTAATTGATTTTTTACTTCGGTTTTGTATATCTTAAAGATTTTCAAAGCTTCAAACTTTTCATGTAACAAGAAAACATAACCATAACATGAGAAATCATCAATAAAGATGATGAAATATCTATGTCCTTTAAAATAAGATGAAAAATAGCTACAAATATTGATATGTATCAATTCTAAGAGTCTTTGACTTCTAGTGATATATCTTTTATAACTTTTAATTTATTTTCCTTTAATACAATCTATGCACATACCAAAATCACTAAAATCTAAATTTGGTAAAACACCTTCCTTAACCAATCTGATCATCCTTTCTTTTGATATGTGACATAATCGTCTATGCCACAATATTGAAGAACTTTCATTCACAATACCATGTTTTATTCTGACATTGACATTCAAATAAGTAAAGATTGAGTAAAATAAGAATCTAAATTCATTTTATACAATCTATTACACAATGTTCCAGTACCAACCAAAATAAAATTTTTCATTAATTTAAAACTTGAATTTACAAAAATAAATAAATAATCTTCTAAATCAAGTTTTGATAAAAAAATTAAATTCCTAATACTAAAGGAAAATAAAAGACATCATGTAGATCTAATTGGAATCCAATATCTATAATAAGTTTATAAGCCCCAACTGAAATAACCTTGAACTTCATCTAATTCCTCATAAAGATCCACTGCTCTCTATCATATGGTTTTTCACTTGAAAAAAATTTCTACAATAAATTAGAAATATGAATTACAGCATCCGAATCAATCCATCAGGTATTAGAAGGAACATCAATAAAATTGATTTTGAAACAAACAAGTGATAAGAGAATAATTTTTTTTCAAACTGTTTCCTTCTTTTCTCACAATTCTTCTTGATATGTCCTCCATATTATAGAAAAATATTTCAATTTATGAGAACTTTTTTTTGATAGATTGCTCGATCTTTTATTTTCTTTCTTCACCTTCTTTCTTTTAGGATGATCTTGTGAAACCATGTAAACAACTGGGATCCCTTCCTATTTGAATCTCTCTTCCTCTTGTATATACTAGGAGATAAGTTCATTCATTGATCATGACTCCTTATGTGTGTTGTAGTAAATCTTAAATTGAATAACTTGAGATGGAAGAAAATTGAGAACAAACTGGATAAAGAAGTTTTCAGATACTGTCATACTATAGTCATTCAATTTTTCAACTATATCACATATTTTTATAATATACTTTCGCACTCTTTAGAAAATCCATCATATTTCATAGAGATTAACTTGTTCATAAGGGTACCAGCTAAGACTTTACTTGATAAGGTAAATTACTGTTTTACAGAGGAAAGGTACTCAGAGGCCAATTCGCTATCAGAAATAGATCCCCTAATGTCTATTGCTATGGAATTCTTAATAATTATGAGAGACAATCTTGTAGAATGCTTCCACTTTTCATATAATTTCTTATGATCAGGAGAATTAGTGGGAGTAGGTAGATCTTATGAAAGACCTAAATCTAAGTCTAGGCATCCTAAGACAATAAGAAGTTGTTTGTGCCAATCAGGATAATTAGATCCATTCAGTATGGGAATATTAGATAGATATGATGAGAGTGGAATAAGGATTATAGTTGTAAATAATAGAATATACTCACAATTACGATCATGATGCAGATTTCATAACATAATTTTGCTAATAATATTATTATACAACTATAAAAATTTTTGGACAAGAATCATAGCATACAACAAGTGTCGCAACTAATGTAATCACAAATTTAAACATAATAAATAATGCCAAAATATACATCACATAAATCATAATCAACAATAATATGAAATATGCAAGCAAGAACAATAATTATGTACGGACACATAATTTATATTTAAACTATGATCCATCATATTAGTTGTATCTTTAGTGATTTAACTAACTACGATTATAAAAATTTGAGGTTATTCCCATCTTTGGGTGTAGAATTCTTTGTCTTTATACAATTTAAGTTAGTCAACCTATTTCTATTAATTTTGTAGTAAATTACAGTCATCTTTGGGTTAACTGCAATAGATATATCTTTATGCAATTTCAAAACTATAATGAGAGAGAAAATCATTAATCCTTAATGACTCAGCTATTCAAGATCTATAGAGTGTCTGAGCCCATTGGGGCTATGCGAAAACACCCTTGAACAATATAATATGAGCGAACTTACTAAATAAATAATTTATAAATTATTTAAATATTTTATTATTATGATAAACTGAACCAAAATATTCTTCAAGCCATCACAAGTTTAACGATTCAAAAATTGCTTAAATCGGATGAAAAATGAGCAAGTTACAGCATTTTACCAAAAACCTTAATAATGGAGGACTTAATCATAAATAACAGAAGAAAGGGACTTTCTGTAAAACTGCAGAGATCTTTCTGTAATAAAGTATAATTCAGAGAGTTATTTGCAAAATTATTTTAAAATAAGCTCAGATTAACGGGTTCGGGTCTGATCTAATACTTTAATGGATCAAAATTCGAAACTGATGGCCAAAGCGGGTTTGAATCTGAATGGGTTCGGATCAGAACCCATTAGGATCCGAACCCGTATCCTTTCTTCCTCTCTTGATCCCGAGAAACCCTTGATGGGGTCTCTCTTCTGCATCAAGGGTCTCTCTTCTGCGCGCGCGGGCGGCTGGATGTCCGTTGCTAGGCATCCCGGCCACGAAGAACAAAGCATGAAGGGCAGCGGACTGCTGCCCTTGCCGGAGGGGCAGCGGAAGGCCCACCCCGCGGCAGAAGTCGCGGTTTCCCGCGGCTGCACTGGGACGCTATGTGCGGCGGGGGTTCCTCACCGCCGCCGTCGGGGAGCAATGTCCCCCCCGGTCCTAGTGAACCATCGCGGCCGCTGCCCCGTTTGTCGGATGGAGTTTAGGAAATTAAGAAAATATTATTTAATTTTCTAAACCTTAATTAATTTTAAAAATATAAAACTTTGATTTTAATTTTTGAAAATAAGCTTAAAATTTATCAAAAAAATTTTACATGAATACGAAGTATGAAACTGGGGTTTGATACCACATGTTAGATAATTTTAATTTCTATTATGATAGATCATGTTTTATATTCATGAAAAAATAAATAATAAATAAACCATATCTTACACTATCGTTTATGTAATGCAACGATCATATAATCTGTAAGACATCTGATCTTCTCACATGGGCATCTGATCTTCTCTCTTCTATTCTTTTCCTTAACATAAACGATCGATGGGAATCGTTCACATCCTTTTGAGAGTTGGAGAAAAGGTCGCGCATTTTATTTATATTTGTACTTATCTTGTCCCATCAAAAGATGAATTTTTAGTTAGAATCAAATTTTCAATCTAAATTTTATGAGAAATAGAACTCTTTAATTAATTGGACTCATCATAATTGATTCAATATATGTGATTGGTTTAAAAAATTAAATTAAATTAAATAATAATTAAACTATATATTAAAAATCAAATCCAACGTACCCACATCAACTACAGTAGAATAAAGAAATGATATATTTTTTAAAAAAATAAAAAAAAATCAAACATCAATTTTGTCACCTAACCAACTGTCGACCTGAAAGCTGCCACTTGTACCTCTTTCTTAACCCACCAGCACCAAGCCTAATCAAGAGATAGAGGGCATCTGAGCTCAACTACATCCTATAAACTCAGCAAGAACCACCAGGGGCTCAAGTCCTCTCAATCCAGGTGGACATCCTCCGCCGTCCTGAGAAGTCAAAAACCAGAAAGCACCATTTTTATCCAACGAGATTCGACACCAAGAGTCCCAAACAACAGCCAGCATCTCTGGTAAATTTCCTCGAAGGACAGACGCTTGTAACTCTCGAATTGAGCCGATGCTTAAATGGAAAAAAGAACAACAAGAGCAAGATTGAGAAAAAAACGACAAAATCACAAAATTTCACAGTGAAATGTTACTAATAGTTCCCAAAGCCACAAAATTGTACACGACCTCCAATCTTATTGCTCCAATCGAGTTTCATTGCTCGTTTGTTCAAAACTGTGGAGGAAATTTATGGAAGAGCGAGAGAGAGAGGGGAGTACTAGATCGGGCGCAGAGGCCAATCATGGTGGGAGGAATGGTGGCGATGGGGGGGTTGGGGGGTGAGGGTTGCAGAGAGAGGGGGGGGGGGGGGGGAGAGAGGGAAGACGATGGATTTAGGGATGGGTGAGAGTCGCAGAGAGAAGGAGAGGCGATGGGAGAGTCCAGGAGTGCGCGGAGTGAGATGGACAGGGGTTGCATCTTTTCCGCGAAATAAGGATTTACCTTCCTTCGCGAGAATCCACCGTTAGATCTCAGCATGATGGGTTCAAGATATGTGCAAGCTGATTTGTAGTGCTTGAAGATCTGTGGAGGACATGATCCAACGGTAAAGATCCTGAAAGAAGGTCGATCATCCTTTTGCTCGAACAATGCAACCCGAACCGGCGGGAAGTTGCGCGGAGAGAGAGGGGAACAGGGGTTGCATCTTTTTTCTCGAAATAAGGATTTACCTTCCTTCGCGAGAATCCACCGTTAGATCACAGAATGATGGGTTTAAGATATGTGCAAGCTGATTTGAAGCGCTTGACGATCTGTGAAGAACACGATCCAACGGTAAAAATACTGAAAGAACGTCGATCATCCTTTCGCTCGAACAATGCAACCCGAACCGGCGGGAAGATCAGGATTTGAGTCTAATCAAACAAGTTTATAACGGCAACAAAAAATTGTTGAAGATTATTTAAACTGACAGCAAAATTATCGTGAAAAACTCCGAGAGGATTTTATGATGATAAAAAATTATCACAATAATTGATTTTAGGAGATGATAAAAATTAGTGTCCAAAAATATTATAGATTTCTACAGCAACTATTTTATCATAAAAAAAACTTTGGTGATAGAAATTGAATTCTTTTCACTAAAACAGAAATTTATCCTTCCTTTGCAAATTTATTACGTGCCAAAAATTGTAATAACAACCTTTTGCAATGGATTTTTCTAACGATGCTTAAAATTATCATTTTATGATGACTCTTTTTGTTATCACAAAGATAACCTAAATTATTGTTACAAATTGAATTGATACCTTGAGCTGACAAAATAAATATGCTGCATCAACTGTTCTACATGACTTATCCTTGACATGGTCTTCCAAGCATTACTCGTTAATGCATGTCGAACATGTTATATATATAGTATAATGATGATTTAAAATAACATAATTATTCTCTTTTTTGAGGAGAAGGAGCAGCAGCAGCAGCAGTAATAATTGGTGAAATAATTGTTCTCTTGTGTCCGATAATAGATACACAAGAATCCCAAAAACCGATTAACGAAATGTATACCTTATGTCTCATTGATCAGTCAATTAGGATGACCTGCAAGGGACTCAACCAGCTCGAAGATAATAGAGTCCCTGCTTCAAAGAAGAGGAACATCTAAAATAGCCGACCAATGCCATGATCATAGCAGAGATGGGCATAAGTTTTTGAGTTGTATCTCTTAACTGGATTTGGCTAGAGCACAATTATTTTTTATTTTTCTCTATATTTATATAATTGAATAAAATCATGCAAGGAAGAGCAGTAGAGCGCATATAACAGTTGGAATTTATTTTAGGCTCTTTTGTCTTTTCCTTAAAGGTTTTTTGGGGGATGGAGTTGATGTGACAAAAGGAATTTATCCAAATATTTAATGGTTGTGCCATATGTAACATTGCATGCCACCTGGGGTTTCATCATGTCTCCTGTATTGCCACCTATACGTTAATAGTTTTTGAAAATTCTAAAAAGAACTTTTAGATCCACATTTGCACAAAAGAAGATGTTTCTAATTCGCTTGATTGCAAAGCAGTTCATCATATATTCCCCGTTGCGCTAATTGCAAGAAATCCTTTTAAAATCCTTTAGTGTTACATCTGCTGGGCATTTTTCTTCCCCCTCTTGCTGTTAATCAAAAACAATAACACTCCCTCATGTATATAGTAGAAAATATTATATCTTCCAACATTTCGGACTATATAAACTATTGCACAATGCTTCTTATTGGGGGCAGGGTGGGGTGGCAACTTGCATGATTGATCAGAAATACGTACTGATCCATTTGAAGAATACGAGCTGCATCCAGAATCATATTGGAAATCGTGCTAGAAAAAATATTAATTTTACGAGCTTATTTATGAATTCCCTACTAATTTTTGTCATTTTAAATTACGGGTCTGCAGAATTAAACAATACCTACTGACATCAAATAGTACCTCTTCAGAGCCCGTTGAAGTAGAGCCTCGGATGAGCCAAAATGTTCATTTATATTTTAATTTTGAAGGCCTTAGCATGATAAGTGATGACCGGCTCTCTCAAGTAGGTTCCACTAGGTAAGGCTGAGCCAAAATAATATTATAAGTATCGCCTTATCCACACAGCGGAGTCTTGACAACCTCTAGCTTACAAACTCGTACTTGGCTCGAGACCAAGTAGGCTTATGTCCTTACAATTCCTTACATGTGACCAGAGGCTTAGCTCTTTTTTGGGTAAGTAGGGGCTTTGCTCTTTGAATCCATATAGAGCTCAGTGTATTTAATCTAGAATTACCAAAACAATCAAAATCTAAACATTGTTCACATGATGTCACATACACCAAGATTTCTTGCCACATGTCCTATTTTGCACTGAATCATCCAACTTGCCAATTACCCACACCTGAAGCTCTTTAAAATTTCAAAAAGAGCATCTCGAAAGGAATACCATCAAACACTCGATTAAAACGTTGCAGATGGTACAGAGAACAGTAGGCAATGTACATTAGCTACCCCATTCCCTGAAAACATTGACCCACGTCCATTCCCTCCACTTCTCTCCACCCCACCACACAGGAAACTTTCCGACAAAAGGTATCATGCTCACAATGCCCAGTTCCCCAGCAAAAGCAACACACATTGTTGGAAGGAGAAAAACTCCTAAAACTGAAAGAGAGAATAAAGCGGATGTCTACTTTTTGTACAACAAGAATAAGTGGAGAATAACTAGCAAATAAATACATACAAAGCGAGTCATCATGACAGTTTGAATAGCCATTCAAGCAACACGTGGCCAGTGTTAAATCTTTTTTTTTTTTTTTTTCATGCATCGTGATGATGGGAAGGAGAGAAGGGAGCTAAGGTTGATGACGGTGACCAGACTCATCCTAGAACTCAGTGATTTGGGCGCCCGCCGTTTCCGTTAGGAACAAGGTGACGTCAGGTCGAGGGCGATAGATGCTGCGGCGTCCCCGAGGAGGCCGTCAAAGATCTCCTGCTCTAACTCCAATGCGATGTCCTCCGCCTCCTCCATCACCGAGGGGTGCAGCAGCAGGCGCCGTACCTTGGCCTCCGGCATGTCCCCCGCCACGAGTGCGTCGATGTCGCCGACCACCTGGCAGTCTGCCGCCGGGAAGCTCCGGATCTGCCTCCAGAGCTGCCGCAGCAGCAATTCCCCGTCGGCCTTGCCGCGGCAGTCCATGGCTTGCTGCTTGATTGGATGACACCGATGGGTGGTGGGCTTGGTGCGGTATGACCACCCGAGGAGATCCCCCAAGATCTCCTCCACCAGATGGAACAGGAGCTTCCTGTTCCATCTGTGCCGCAGGGAGCCGAGGAGGGTCGCTTCCTCCTCGCTTTTGCTCTGCGGCTGGCCTTCTTCTGTCGGGAAGGAGGGGGGCCTGAGCTCGAGCTGGTGGAAGACTATGGGGTCTATGGGGAGGGAAGAAGAGTACCATCTGAATGAAGGGATGGCTGCTCCCGTGACCCCTGCTAGGTCTAGAATGGACTTCACATATCTGTACTCGGGATCCCGCTCTTTTGGTAAACGGCGTCGAGGAGTCTTCAGCGGCATTAAAGCACCGACAACTCCCATGGTCATCTGTGGCCAAGAGAAAAGGCAGCATTTAATGCGAAAGACACGCTCAGCATTGACCAGGGGGAATGGCATCCGACTGTAAATTTAACTATACATGAAATGTTAAATTGCTAATAGTAATGCAAGTGCTTGCAAGTAGTAGCTACAGGAAGGAGGAGCTACATACCGGTTTTTGTTCTTGGACTGAACTGGAGGGACATTGATGGTTTTGTTCTGGTACTGGTCCTGCCGGTGGAGGAGATGCTTCCTTCCTTTTGACTGCAGCAAAAGAAGGGATAGAGCTGCACTTCTTTTCTGAGAGGTGCTTTTGTAGCACGGAAGGCGGCTGAGAAGGAGATGATAAGGAATCCGGTCGTGCTGCCGTTTCAGTATCTGGATGCTGTTTCTTGATCCTCCCAGTGAAGCGCTCGTAGCTGGCTTTCTTACACTTTCTTGGACTTGTCTTAACTGCCTTAGGTTCCACATTACCTTTATCTATGAAGGAATTAGATGATGGCAAAGAAGGTGGTGATGATCGCGGGCGAGTAAATCTCTGCGGTTGCTGGGATCTTGGAACCATATCCTTCGCTGCGGATTTGCTCTTTGTGGGCTCCAAGAACCTTACCCGAGGTGGTGAACATGATGGTGGAGGATCCGTCATCGGCGGCTTGCTCTGGCTCAATGGATCGGCATGGCATGAAGCTTTCTGCTCCGATCTGACTGCAATTTCATCACTGCAGCCTCCTCTCCTGCTGCTGATGCTTTCCTTCACTTGTTTCACAATCTCGCGAGCACAATAGTTGCTTCTCGGGCTCTTGTTCTCATTCTGGTGCCTTCCAAGATCTTTCTTCCTCATAGAAGGTAACGGCGAAGGTGGGAGTGAGCTGTCGCCAGACACCTCGCACAAGTGGCCGAACTCCTGCATGGCCCTATTCGTGTTCTCCTTGTTAAGCTGCAAAGAAAACCTTGGATCTGAATCCCATGACCTGGCCGATGAAACTCTCGGGGTGTCTGGCAACGAACGGGAGCCCATTTCATCTCTCCCCGGAACATTGCAGTTGATACTTTGAAGGGGTTGTCGAGGGGATGCCGATTCTCTTCTACATTCACCTTTGAGTCTCTTCTTCTTGTTCTTATTTTGAGATTGCTCCTGAGATTCTACTAATGGAGGAGATTTTTGGCACGGGGTAGTGGGAGAAGAGGCTTGTTCGGGAAGCACATCCAAGCCCATGAGACGGGCGACGACACCGGGAGTCCTCGGCGTCTCGGCTAGCGAGCTCCTCCTCTCCTCTTCCAGTAACGTCACCATCTTGCTCCTCTTGGCCAATGCAGCTGGTTTTGGGACTACTTGTCTTCCAATCTAATAAGTTGTGAAGAATAAAAACGATAATGTTAAGAAAGCATGAATAAAAAGCAAACTTGTGAAGAGATATCCTTAAATTACTGACAGGGACATCATAATACTCCTCTGCAATGGCCAAAGTTGCTGAAGCTTTCCCCTCGTCCAGCTCCAGGCTATTCCTCGGCGCCTCGATTCCTAAATTACAGCATCAAAAAACATAATACCTGGGATAGAGCCAGAGAGAGATAGAGAGAGAGAGAGAGGATGGGGTTTCTTTTATCCCTTTATTTACCTTTGGGCTGAGAAGTGGGGTGGTGGACTTGAGATGACAACTCCGGCGGCACGGTTCGGCTGCCTGCAGTGAAAAGAAGGTGGTGGAAGTCGAAGTAGTGAAGCATGCCACTCATGCATCCGGGGCTCTCCTTCTCCTCTCTTGCCAAAGACCGGCTCCAATGCCATTCCCTTCCCATCTCTCTCTTCTGCCTCTCCCTACCCACTCCTCAAAGGATGCGTTGGGACACTCCTCTCCAGACTCCAGCCACTTGCCTGCGTTCTAAAAGGATGTGAAAGAAAAGGAGGAGGAGGAGGAGGAGCCGAGGTGGTGGACCGACTGCAGGCTAATTAAGAGCTGAGCGAGAAAAACGGATCGGATGGTGAAAGCCGTTTTGGAACGGATTGGTTTGAAACAAATATTTTACGGTCATTTGAAAAGGAATTTTTTTTTTCAGTACAGCAGAAAGTTGTTATCATCCCTTACTTTTTACGCCTCCCCACCCATAGGTTCCGCCTGGAGAAACGAGCCCAGGACAGAAGGTGACGATATGACCACGCGTCCCCCCTGCTCCTCTCCCCATGCACGCGCGCGCTCTCTCTCTCTCTCTCTCTTCTTTTCTCCTATTCTTCTCCTTTCCCCTCTAAAATCATTTAAAATAACTTATCTTTAGTGTAGCAGTTGAAGGTTACAATGTGTTGACGTGTTGAGCTCCGTTACTGCCCTAGTGGAGGCCAAGGATCCAACGGCCGTGGTAATTTAAAATACTGCCAGTTGGGTAATTTTTTTAAGGAGGACCTTTCCTTGCTGTTGCACTCGTACCCTTATACATTTTAGCATTAATTTATGTTGTCGTTGGCTGGCCTGAATGCCTCCCTCTCAGACAAAACGTGCGACGCACAATGGGTAGCGCACTAGGAGTAGGGTCATGAGAGCAGGGGCCGGGGAGGGGTGGGTCTACACTTTATCCCATTACTGTTTAAATTTCAAAGAGTGGTCTCTCTCTCTCTCACACGCACGCACATACACAACACACTTCCTTTCACTCCAAAAATTAATGAGATTTGTACGGATGCCCATGTCACCATAACGCATGTGACAGGTTGGATGGTGGGGCCTCTCAGGAATTTGGACGGTTAGTTAGCCCGACGCAGGCCCCAGCATGATGGCGACAGATCGAGAAGAGAGAGATGCTAAATTTGTATGAGAGAGCGAAGGCTTCCACTCAAACCGGTTGTATAATTAATATTAACTGAGATCTACCAGTGATTTTGAGTTGCTCTGAGACTTGCGGATAATATTTTGTGTGGAGATTGTGAGTTTTCCACCGCTAGAGGGAGGGAGAGAGGAGCGTTTGTTGGGGTTTGGGAATTGGCCGGTGCCAACCGTGAACTGGGGCTTGGAGGGTGGCAAGGGGAAGAGGATGTTCCTGCCTTCACGTGGTCAGGGGGACAGGTGAAAGGAGAGAGGGGTCCGCTCTGATCTGCCAAGAGGATGGTGAGAGAAAACAGCGATCTGTTCCGCTCAAAAAAGATGTGATAAAGACTTGGCAGCGTCCCCCCCCCCCCCCCCACAAAACTCGCCGGCTACCAGCCATCTTCCTTTTTTTTTCTCTCTCTCTCTCTCTCTCTTTTTCTTTTTCTTTTTTTTTTTTTGGTTTTTTTAGTTTGATTTCTTGCACTATGTGAGCTTTGGTCTGCTCAGATTTGGGACTTCTGTTTTTCTACAAGATCTTGTGACGCATAGGAGATTTGGAAAAGTACCACGGGTTTGCTATCATTTCTAAGAAATAGGCTTGGTGGCCTGATACAACATGTGCTGAAGCCAAAAAAAAAAAACCTAAAACACAAGATTTTTACACAGCTGATATGTTACTATACTATTGTCCCACCGATTTGTTGCTTGTAGTTCACCATGTACAAGTTTCAGGCGAAATTTCCCACCAATAAGATTGTTACATAGCAATTATTAGCCTTCTCGTGTGGAATTTCTGTACTAATACAGCATGATTTGGTCCATTTTAGGGAACAATTTTAATGCGACTAACAACGTCCGGCCCTAACATGGTACGTACCAGAATTAATTCTACACCAAGTGGCATTAGCGAATTTAGCTTCTGTAGATCATGGAATATACTGTGATATACACCGCAGAGTTATGCAAAAAGCACCGAGTCTATATATGTGTCTCGGCTATGTTTGGTTGCTGGTTAAATGATGAACAAAAGGGAGCTATCAGTTTAGCAAACCAAACGCTCACAGAATAGTTACCTAACAGTGGAAGGAACTTAACCAAAAAAACCTAATCATGCCGCCGGTACTTCCATCCCTATTTCTCATTTTGTTTTTATCTACCGTCTTTTACTTTCCCCAACCAAGAAATGAATTACTTTATCCTTAGATATTTAAGGGGTGTTAATCATTGTTATAGGTGGTTAAATATATACACCCCTTGTTTAGCTAATCAGTGTCTAGGCATAGCGAGCATCTCCTTCTATTTTAAGCTTTTGCTTCAGCTATTTAGTGTCTAGACACAGCGAGCAAACTTGTACCAATAGATGGTCCCGATCCATTTAACAATTCCCAAATGTTTCAACACTACTTGTGTTCCCTTGTAACAGAGCATTGTTGAAACTGTTATATATCATTAAAAAAGCAGTCCAATAGTTATTTGCCACATTACACTTCCCGTATCTTCAAACAGTTCAAGATCACTACTGGACCGGTCCACTGGACCAGGTCCACCTAAATATATGGTGAAGCAACAATGTTATTCAACTTATCTCAATTCATCCATAGGAAACTATTTTCGGATGGAATTTGAGATTTGAATCTAAAGGAAAAAAATCCATTGATATGGACCAATAACAATATCAAATATTAATCTTTAACTTTCTTATAAAGAAACCCAACAAATACATAATGACCATTACTTCTATACGCCTGCTACAAAATTACAACAAGACAAGTGCCATTAAACCATGACTCTCTTTCAGCAACAGAGTGCCAAACAAAACCTGCACTGTTCTTTATGAGACTGTTCCCCGCGCAACCATAAATTGCAGCTTTCATGTCTTCTACATCAATGGCGTAGGTATACAAAGCAGTGGATCGAAGACGTATACAAGAACAGCAGCGGGGACAAGCGCAAGAGGAGGATTAAAAACAGAGGGGGGACCGCAAACAAAGCACCGACCAGCTCCAGTGTAGGCACGTTAAAGAGGTACTGAGGAGATTCCGAAGGTTTTACTCGGGTTCTCAATGATAAACTTGTGCTCTTCCATGCAGCAATGTTTTTAAAACAGGTTCTGACCAGCCAATTCGATTAGTTGAACCTAGATCCGATCATCTATCCCATCGGATGAATCAGTCAAATTAATCGGTCTAGTCCGATTTGACTTTATTTTTTTTTTTTTGAAATTTTTTTTTTAAGTATAGAATTGTTAAAGATTTTTGTGATTGTTATTATATTTTAACATCTCTCATATTTATTGAGAAACAAATAGTGCTACTGATTGAATGGTCTTTTATGTGCTGAATCATACGAGATCTATTTTTTGGATAACATCAGTTGATCTCTCTTTTCAATTGAGTAATATTTTATTTTTTTGATTTTTATGGATATATTTTTTTCTCAAGTAATATAAATCATCCAACTTATCAAAAAAAAATTTCTAGAGTCAAAATGGAAACTTGGGTGCGTAATCTCGTACCCATTTGATCCGTAACATATTGAAAGCATTGTTATTATACAAGAGAGAGCAGTGGCAAGGACAGAAAGCACACAAGATGTATTCAACGTAGTAGCAATGGAAGAAGAGTGGCTAAATGGTGATGGCCTCATACCAAGATGCTGTAGAAGCCCTCGTTATTGCTGCAAACCTCAATATTGGCCCTAGTGCGGAAGGTCCCATAAGTAAGGAAGGGCTTCAAAAGGATCTGCATGAGATTATTTGACACGAGCTCCTCCATGAGAGAAGACTCATAGAGGAGGAGATGGAGAGAGAAGTGAAGATAGTAATGAGAATGGATGAGGAGGAAAAATCAAAGGATAGCAATATTGAGGAAGGTGAAGCCTCCTTCGATGGTGGTGTGCAATGAGGACACCATGGTCAACAGAGGAGAGACACATGTCTAAATATCCCCTCATCTCATATAGAGTCAAATGATCTTAATTTGTCTCGTCATCTTTGTAGAGTTTGCATGGATGTACATTAAAACGAGCCCAAATTATGGATCTATTCAAACTTGGATTGTATCTTTTATGCGAGAGAATGTCTGACCTTTTTTCATGCATCAATCATTAGATCATATCTTGCATGGCTTTCGAAGTATTATAATCTCTTTATTCTATCTATCTACGTAAATCTTAGAGCGGATATTGTGTGAAAAAAAAAAGGAATCATTCTTTCTCACGAGAGATACAATAGGAACCCAATTTGCCTAGACGTTGTGAGCTCTAACAATGGATGTTGCCAATGGCAATGTGTTATTGAATTGGCCGGTCAGACAAGTCCGGTCGGTCGATTCTGGAACGCTCTACTGTTTAGTCCGGTTTTGAAAATATTGCTGTGCAAAAGAGAACAAAATACTGCCCTTCCCCGTGATTGTAGGCCCAGAGGCTGAAGTGGGACAGCTATTGTTTTTGGACTATTGGAAAATGCCCCAGTCTACTACAAACTTCTCTGGATTTTCTCCAAGCGTTTGGTTTGAAGCGGCGTGGAGAGGCCATGCCATTGTACCATTATTTATTTATTTGTCGGCTAAATAAGGCGGTAATCATTTGTCCAGCATGCTCTTCTATTAATTGAAATTAATAGGCTATAAATGATAGAAGAGTTCACCAAGCCTGGATCCGTAGGTTTTATGGTGATCGAGCAAGTTTGATGGCTTCTTGCATCACACATTGCATGCATAAAAGATTTATATGGTTCTTGGGGACATGACATGCTGCTCATGGGGTTTATGGATCCATTTATCTGACCCAACTTGATCTGGACTCTACCCACCTAACCCAAGTCATGGGGTTTACGGAATTAGTACGGTTTTAACTCCCCCGACGTATCCTTATCGGTTCATAACATCTAAATTAGCTAAACATATAATTTAACAAGTTATGGGAAATCTCATACACCATAAATAACCAGTAGTGGCCTTGCGCTACCTTGTCATTGCTTGCAAATAGATCTTATATTAGCTGGTTGCTTGCAACAAGAAATAAGTAATTTATAATAAACGCCCTGAACCTTTGGAGCTTGGGTCATGTTGACCCCTGAATAGGCTCAAGACGGCCACCAACCAGCGAGTGAGTTGAATCAAGTTTGATAGAGACTGCATGGACTCAAAATAGGATACGGTCGAACCAAAATCCAAAGCAATACGATGTATTGCTTCACTAGCAAATAGCAATATTATTATTTTTATTTATATTTTTTGATTGTTTTTGAAATGTAGGTTGTTGCGGTCAAAGATTCATGACTCAATACGTGAGGCATTGTCTGCTTTGTCCAGTGGACCTTATGATTTTACCCTTCAAAAGATATTTTATGTAAAAAGAATGGTCATATCCTATATAAGTCAGAGTCTTTCTTGACTCACCATCAATATAGCACTAATGATGTGCTTCCTTCTACATCATAACATAGCTCTTTAGTCAAAGAAGAGTCCATGTACGAATAAGAGGTACCCTCTTCTTTATTTTTACCACAGCCTTTCTAGTAAAGAGGGAGTCTGTATACGGACAGAAAGTGCTCTCCGACTTATTTTTACCACAGACTGGTATACGGATGAAAGGAGCCCTGTAATTGTAGGGTGGCTCCCTACCTAGCGCACCACTTCTGCGGTCAAAGGCTCATGGCTCGACATGTGAGGTATTATCCATTCTGATCTATAAGCCTCATAGTTTTGTCCTTCAAAAGACGTCTCACGTAAGAACGATGATCTCTTTCTGTATAAACTAGAGTCTTTCTTGACTCACAATCAATATAGGACTGATGATGCCCTTCTTTCTACACCACAATATAGGCTAATATGATTTTTGCAATAGATGATGGGAGAAAGAATCAGTCACCCAACTAGGAGGTCAGGTGTGTATCATGCGAAGGAAGGATTCATTTTTCTTCATGCGAATCCATCATTGGATCATCAATAGCTCACTCTAAGAGCTATGCTCGTGGATAAATAATGGAGTTCGGATCGCTTTGAGATCCATGCTGGTGATCCAATTATGGCTTCGCACGAAGGAAGGTGAAGGGAATAGATTATATCTTTTGCATGAAAGAATGATTCTCTTTTCTTTGCACGAATTCATTGTTTAATCATTTATTGGTCACTTTGAGATTTGTGCAAGTAAATGAATGACGTCAGAATATTTTGAGATTGGTATTGTGCATTATTCGATTCGCATAAAGAAAGAGAAATCCACATGTCCAAGGTGAACCCATCTTTGGCATGAAAGAAACAATCCGATCTCAAAGAACCATCAACCATGGCATGGCCTCATGGTCATCCCTTCTGGAAAGCCATCTGCTTCTATGAGTAGCAGACGATTCGAGATAGCCTGAGGATCCCGAAGCAGATCGGGGTCTTGACCTATCTGGGGGTTTATATCACAAAATGATGACTTCGAAGTGTGATTGCATGCCTATGGAGCAACGGATCTAGGATCGCCTCGAGAGCTAGTATGCCAATGCCCTTTCCATAATGGGCAGGATGACCCTCGTGAGATTAGTCTTAAGCTCAATTCTGGTCAACCTCTTTGTGAACACGATTGTGCCGTACTCTTTTCTCAAGGGGTTGGAGCAACTGTTCCAAAACTTCTTGTGGGGCTCAAGGCACAATGGTCATGGGCTCTACCATTATCCTAAGAGGTGGTCTGCCAGCCTATGAGCGACGAGGCCTTGGGATTTAATTCCTATTGGTCAGGAGAGAGGCTATGATTGTCAGATATATAACTAGATTTATTATTAGCATGATTGTCTGTGAAGCAGGGTGATGAGGGCTTAGTATGGGGCGTAGAGCCAAGAATCTCAGATCCAGACTGTTCGTGATCACTCCATTTGGAAGGAGATTTGTATCCATGCATCAGTAATATTGGTCCAGATCAGATGGTTGATTGGGGATGAGATATTGGTTGATCGGAGTTAGGATGTTTGGATTTCCTGCTTACCTCTCTTTTATTGGCCGACCTACATCAGCATGGAGGTGGACGACCATCTATGGTTTTATGACCTATTCACTACCAATGGTAGGGGCTAGAGAGCATAGGATGTCACCCATCTTTTTGGTGGTCTGCTCGTTGATTGGATTCTCGCCATTCCGATTCTCATCTATCAAAGTCATGACTTGAGAGTTTGGGACCGATCAGGTTGCTCTAAGACTCCCACGAGAGATGTATCCGAGATGTACAAGTCTGTGCCAGATAGGAGGATCGAGACTGTTTGGATTTGAAAAGTGGCTACTCATCTCAGGATGAGAATATTTCTCTAGAAGATTGCTTTGGGATTGACTTTTGATGTATATGTTACTCAGAGACAAGGGCATGGAGCTTTCAGTTTTTTATTCGATTTTTGAGTTGGAAGATGAGTCAATGGAGCATGCCCTTCTGCATTATTCGAGGGCAAGATTGATTTAGAGGAGGGCAGGTGGTCAGCCTTGGGAGGCGAGCAGTGGCCCTTGGCTGGATCCCTTTCTGGATGCAATCCATTGAAGTACGATCGAGGGATCGATCTATACCTGAGGGACCAGATGGTATATATCGCCTATCAGATCTGACTATCTAGGAGCATCTTGATCTTCGAAGCCGAGGTGGTGTCTACATGCTGGATGCTGGAGAGAGCCATTTGCCTGATTGTGGAGTACAGCCGTTTCGATACTACCAATCCATCTCTTGATGCTTCTATTTCCTAAGACTCCCATGCTGCTCTTGCAGCAATCCGGAGGGTTATGTTCATTTCTTGGGTGCCTCCTCTTTTGGAGACTGTCAAGGCTAATTTTGATGGTAGTATTGGGGATGGCAAGTGTGATGCTGACTATATCATCCATGGTCCGGATGCCAAGTTGCTAGCAACGGGAGGCCTCATATCTTTTTGAGCAATCTGTCACTAGAGCTAAGCTTCAAGCTGTCTAGATGGGCATTATCTATGCCAGGCATGAGTTGCGGGTAGAGAGGATTTTCATAGAGAATATCGGCTAAATTCGAGACGACATGAAGAAGCTGGACGTCTATCCATTCCTCTGTGATATTCGGATTTTTCCTCATGATTCCGTCGTGGTGTTTGTTTGGCATGTCTTCCAAAAGGCAAATAGCACCGTAGATTGAATTATATCTTACATTGCTTAGTATATTAGAGGCTGAACCTAGTAATAGAATGAGACTTGCTTATGGATCCTATATTGTATTCATACTAGAGTGGTATGATCATCTATTTGTACTTAAAAAAAAAAAAAAAAAAAAAGAAAAGCTTCATGAGTAATAGCAATGGGTATAAAAATTTGTGTTTTTAGTATCTTGGTACGTGAAATAAACGATCTAAATAGGACTGTGACCTTGTATTCCATACACTTTCATTGATCTTTTGGTAGTATGACCCACATCACTATTTCCATCTGTCTCTACCCTTCACTTTCACCATTCTGGCCTCATGATATATAGGACCTACAACAATAATGGGGTTGGTTAGGCTGAAATCGCAATCTTAGATGGACGAGGACCGGACAAGGAGCATCCGAAGGAGGGCCCTCAAGAGTGGAATTGGAACGCCATTTCAAAGCAGTCCGGATCCATGAGACCTACTCTAATAAAGAGGAATCGGTGTCATGATTATGGTTAGGAGTTGGAACTGCTTCGGGACTCCAGGGACCAGTCCTGGTCCAACGCACGACCAGGCGTCGTCTCCACGAAGAGTCTAAATCTAAGAAACGTCACATGCCCATCGAGTGGGACCATCACGCATGTAGAGAGCCGTCTTTCAGAAGCAGGACTTGGTCATTGGCTGTTTAAAATTCTTGGGAGCACTCCACCTGCTATCCTGATGCTGCATTCCTAAGTCTCTCTCTCGTCCAAGCATGGTTGGGAAATAGTCCCACATTGATGCTGCATTTCTAAATCTCTCTCTCGTCCAAGGTTGGGAAATAGTCCCACATTAAATAGGTGATGATGCTTATACACTCATGAGCCCAATCGCATACCGACTCAAGTTTTTGGATTGGATCGTAATATGTTATCAGAGCCATGCTTCGTACCCAGCAATATTCTCACACTACTGCTTACTAAATCACATGTCGCCTCTCACTCTGAGTTCCATCTATTTAGGATTTCATCTCTTAGACTCTATATGTGAGATATCAAGCAAGATGACTTTACATGCCATATACGATGCATCGCTGCTGATAGCCATCCCTTTTCCACTCATGGTCATTCAGCGTTGCACAGCACATTGCGGTGCAAACCATGCACTGCAGAGGATCCCAGGTCGAGTTCCAAAGGATGGTGGTCTCTGAAGACCAGAAGCAGACGCCTGTCACTTGACTTGGTTCAGCAATTGGTTAAGCTTTAGCGATTAATGGGATACATAGGCATGGAAGCATAGTTCAAGTGGGAGCAATATTCTTGCTCAGAAAACCAGTCATGGTTTCAAGTTCTGGAAGCCTATGGCAGCAAGAAGTCATATGACTCATATCACCCTAGCAATATCAGACAAGCATGATGACTTGGCCAAACAGGTCGAGGGTTCTTACATTAAAGTGCTGTTTACCTTCAAATAATTTTCAAGTGACTTATACTACATCAACAAAAAGAAAAACAAATAGAGTAATATAAATCTTCTTTCGAGACTCTTTGCATGTAAATGAAGTTCAGTTTAAGTGGTCTAAGGTTTGTAAGATCCCAAATAGCAAGTCATTCCCCATATTTACAATCCATATCAACAAATGTTTAATCACATGACGTGGATTTTCCAAAAAAAAAAGAAAGATAGAAAGAAATCTAGGGGTTGCTACCAAGGCATATGGTTGGTGGCAGAAGCACCTAATACAAAAAACTTGATACATTTCCATTGTTTTCAGCTCTCTGCTCTTATCACCTTTAAATTGAATACAACTATAAAACAAAATTCCAAGGACAAGTAAGACACATACTCTGCTTAGGATACTAAACAGACCCTATGTCAGTAAAGCCACCGTATAAAGCTCATATATTGATCAAACCTGAGATGGCAATGGCAGCAGATTTACCTGGCATGACAGGCAGAATGGTCACCAGCCACCTTAGCTGAGAAGCTTTAAAATTTCCAATTGGTGACGTTTCAGAAGGAAACTAGGTATCTCTGGTCTGCATTTTGATTCTTGATTACATAGTGTTTATCAAAGAAAGTTTTAGGCTCGAGCTTGTGTATCAGCTTGCAGTAGCAGCTTAGACTACACACTAACAGCTTCAGAAAATTTCAGTTCATGTCATAGATTGCACCAAGAGATACAGAGCAATCCTAAAAAGCAGCTAAGATTGATCTTGATGTTGGATATGGCAAAACATTCTTTAAAAGTCAGCAGATGGTTGCTTATTAGCATAGAGATTCTTCAACAATAAGTATTTTCATTTCATGAGATGGAGAAATTCCCAGACTTGTGGAATAGAGAAACAGTCTAGATTTTGAATTGATTTCCCTAGTTCTTTCATTTTCCCACATTGCTAAATTGAATCAGTTAGTAATTAGCATTACCAGAAAGAGTAGACCTTGAACACACACGCTTGAAATTAATATGGTTGCACCCAAAGGCATATGATTCTTTCCATCTAAGAATCATCAGACCGACGAGTG
This sequence comes from Elaeis guineensis, assembly GCF_000442705.2. Taxonomy (NCBI): domain Eukaryota; kingdom Viridiplantae; phylum Streptophyta; class Magnoliopsida; order Arecales; family Arecaceae; genus Elaeis; species Elaeis guineensis. Next base: position 107,459,028 of record NC_026003.2, read on the forward strand.
TCAATATTGGTATTTTCATCTCTTCGTTCAATGAAATGATGCAAACTTCTTATTTAAATGGTTTAAGACTACATGCAAGACTGCTTCCCCCGGTTCCAAGGGATATCTGAGCAAAAGAAAATGCAGAAATTCAGAAAATTAAAGCAAATCCCTATTATACAGAATTTCTACCTGCTTTCAGAATTTTCTAGAACCATGAAAGCACATCCTGGGTGGCAAAAGAATTTGGCTTATATACATATCTAGACCCACATAAACGACAATATTCAAGCGATGGGGGAAAACCAAAATGCTGATATAATTTGACCTGCTCCTGCTCCTTCATTGGCAAACAGACCTCAAAGAAGCTCAGCCAGCACCGATGCTGCAACCCTCTTCAACGACTCAGATGCTTTCAGTAGGTCAGATTCAGAATGACCTGCCGAAACAAACAAGCGGATGCCAACAGGAAGGCGACATTTGTCCAGAGTAGACTTTTTCAAGGTCACAATAAAAACCGAATCTTCTTTCAAGACCTGTTAATGGAAAAGGATTATCAGGAATAATGATTTAGGATACTTCAGAATCCAATTTCTTCTTGAAATAGTGTCATGTATTGGCTTACCCTGTCAGCAATAGTGTCAAGAAGCTGCAAGTCAGTCTTTGCTGAGCCTGTTGATTTTTTAAGTTTCAGAAACACGATAGGTGATAAAGGATGGCTAGTGATTGTTAGTCCTGGTACATCAGCCAAGCCTGCACTTTCCCAGATGATATAAAAATGCCAAGAGGTTAGATTCAGATTCTGATGTCCAGCAAGGAAAGCTTTTGTTGAGCTTACTTGCTTTGTCACATAGAAAACAGGAGGTAATCTTCAAATTACTGCAATGTAGTTTACTGTTCTTAGATCAAAATAAATGTCAGAATCCTGTACTATAATCAGACTGGAAAGTCCAGTAGCATTTCTCATGACAGTCAGCACAAAGGTACGAGTGATCAAGCAACAATAATGAACAGCAAAAGTTCCCTGGTGGTAAAAGAATGCATTTACCGGCATATTACTTCATGGATGATAAAATAAGTTTGCAAAGCATCAATCAGAGAATCATGTTGAAACTATGTCAGCCATATGATAATGAGAAGGTAATATTGAAGCCTAATTTCTTCCTCAACTAATTAGTTGCTAATGAAAAGCAAGCAATGTCTATGAGTCTCTTAAAGAAACTAGCCAGCTGATTGCTTGTGCTAGCCAAGGATTCAAGTGTTGATGACATGGGGCACACCATTTCAAAAGAGGGCAATAAACGAAAAGGAAAAAGAAAAAGTCCTAATGGCCCTTTTTAATTAAGATTATACTTCTGACTTGTGCTGGGTGCTGGTACAGTGGGCTGGCACTTGAAACCTTGGTGCTAAAACAGTAAAGACCAAGCATAAAGAGCGATTAACCAAATCCATGTTGAATCCAAAATTCTACAAGTATGAAAAAAAATCCAAATCCATGCACAGAAGGAATTACCAAGTGGAGTGAGGAGGTGAGTAGGGCAAGGAAGAGAATGCCCTGATTGCTTGGCCACCTTGCATGTTTGTGGTACAAACGTTTAGCTCTAGGTAAGCTTCAAATAACTTTGATATCTAACAAATTATGGGTTGTTCCAACTCTATATAGAGCACTGATTATATCTGAGAAATCAATTTCTACAATGAATTTCTGATTGCCGAGGTTGACAGTATTGAATAGATCAAGAACATACATTTGCAAATTGCAATAGATGCATGAGCTTTTTCTACAAATATTTTACTAACTTATGACGTAGTTTCATCAATGAGTTGACCCTACATTTCTTACCTTGTGTCAAGAAAGTACTAAAACCACTTGGGGTCAATATCATACTGTATTTAGGAGACTAGACTTTAGTGTGAGAAGAACTAGTCGCCAGACAATATGGGGTAGTTGCAATAGTATTTTCATGTGATTCTCAGCAAACTAAATCAAAGATAGCATTTATATAACTTAGTATCTTGTCAAATTGCATGTTACAAAAACGCACACCTTTCTGCAATAAAGCGATATTGCTCCTGAGTGTTTCAAGGACAGATGGATTTTCCTGCAAGTACTCAACTGCAGTAATTGCCGCACTTGCAAGATAGGGAGGCAACGATGCAGAAAAGACATAGCCAGAGCTACTGAGACGCTGCAAATGCAAAATTCATTTAGTAACGCCTACACGATAGTGCATAATGTAACTTTATATGCTCCAAAATCACTACAGAATAATTTCCAATAACTGATCAAATATCGATTTAATTTGTATATACCTGGTGATCAACAACTCTGACATTTCCAGTGCAAAAGCCTCCATCAGTTGCCAAGGCATTCCCCATTCCAGCAGTTATTATATCAATTTTCTCAATCTGCATCAACAGACAAAATTGAGAATGCAAAGAAATGGATATGAAAGAAGCAAGGCAGGTAGAACTGGAATCCTAAGACCTACCGGAACCCCACAATATTCAGCAAGGCCTCTCCCAGATTTTCCAAGCACACCAAATGAATGGCTTTCATCCAACACAAGCCGGAAACGGTGTTTCTCTTTCAGTCTGACAATCTCATCCAATGGTGCTATTTGACCAGAATTCTGCATTAAGCACAACAATCTCCTTGAAATAAGAAAGGGGACTCTAACTGGCCAAATTTTTTTCTTTAATGAACCAATTGTCAAATACTAAACTAAAAATTCCATGCAAAACAGATTTCAAAATTATAAGATAGAAGAGTAAATATACAGCCTTTGATTGCAGCAATTAAATGTAATAATGCACTAGAATTTGCAACCATAAGGTGAATTGTAGACATAAACATATCAGATTCCACAAACTGTAGAACTTTTTATTTTAAAGGACAAAATGTAATATGAAGTAATCAGAAAAGAGGTCCACATTAACATTTCAGGAAGAGAATAAATAAAGAAAACAATGATATAACAGTTAAACCAAAAACCTCAAGATGGCAGGTAAGAGTTTATATTTTTGGTTGGTTACCTAAATTTGTGATGAATGCTAATTATTTCTCAGTTGTGGTGGATGTTGAGAAGATCAGAAAATATTGACAAGTTATAAGGAGGATTACATTCTGATGCATAAACGACAAACTACTTTATTTCTTATGTAATTGCTATTGAAAGGCAAAAGAGTGAAAAAGTTACAGCTTACAAGTATAGAATGGGCATTTGAAGAAAATTTGAGTGCCACCAACAAGGCAAAAAGGCTTTAGGCAGCCACAAAAGGGTAGCATCAACCATCCTATTGCCAGCCCATTACATCAACCTTGATGGTTGGCCGTGACATGGTGCGCATGCAAAAACATTTACTGGGTGTACAATCTAGATAGATAGCTTTCACTATATTCATGTACTTTTTGTATACATAAATGCAATATTCAACACTGGATGTAAAGACTTTTGCTAGGTGATACTGATCTAATTCACATCATTGTTTGAGTGCACAATCTATACTTGTTATGCACTATAAAATTAATGTTGATTATAACTTTTTGAATGCTTTACACGTAAAACACCTTCTACAATTTATTTGGTAGCAAGGATGAACTTATTACATTACACTTGCGCTTCCTTCAGTTTACACAAATACTTGCTAAATATCCAGAAGTTTGCCAACCAACGATGGAGGAATTTTAAGCAAAGCAAAGTGAATTCTGGGCATTCAATAACTTATTTTCTTGGCCAATAAGGGTGCATAGTCTAAATAGATAGAAGGACCAATTATTTCACCAGAAGCATAAAGAAATCAACATACGCACCTGGTATACAGCTTCAACAACAATATAGCGCCGTATCTTTTCTGCTCGCTTATTTCCACGAGTGATTTTATTCAAGGTGCTCTCCAATGATGCCATATCATTGTGCTTGAAATAAACAACCGTACTTCTTGATAAGTAAAGTCCATTTTGCACTCCCCAGTGAACACCCTCATCACTGTTAATCCAATAATAACATTTTATATGTTTTGCAGAGCAAATATAAGCATTCATTGAACATTAACATGGTATATATGATTTCTTGTGGCACTTTAGTGGCCAGCTAAGAAAAACAATAACTGCTATTCAGACAAAATTCAGCTACTGTTACAAAAACAAGCTAAAATATGTAGTACAGTTTGCTTTGGAGTAACACGGACAAGAAACCTACCTTCCTAGGAAAAGATTCTTTATTTCAAAATTTGTATAGTTCTAAAACATGAATGTAAAAAAATGAAGAGTAGCAATCAATCTTTAAGATTTCATCTGAATGATAGTTATTCTATTAGTTCCAAATTCTGTACCAATTCAAAATTTGAATCTTAAATCAAGAATTCTAGGAAATCAGAATTCATTTCCCCTAAATTTTGGAAACAACCAAAAGTATAAATGCATTGCAGCAACCCAGGTACACCACAAAAATAACAGATAATTCACCCATATTACTGTGCTGAACTACACTGGCTATTGCCAAGGCAATCTGATCTCTAATAATAGCATCATCCAGAAATACTTATATTCTAAATTTTTTCCCAATCTAATGTTGCAATACTGAACACGAAGAGGTATACTTACGCAACAATGATATCTCCTTTCTTGCAAAAAGCTGGAATAACACTGAAGATTGTAGAAATTCCATAAGAATAGAGAACAGAATCTGGGGTTCCCAGGAACTTTGCTATTCTGGTCTCACAATCAAGGTGGGCATCTACAAAAATGCTATTAATTAGAATGGAACATCGTTTTCATAAACATTCAAGTAATGGTAAAGAAACAGTACTCACCAATTGTCCCATAAAAACCACGAGGACCACAAGAACCAACACCATATTTCTCCACTGAAGTAATGCATGAATCCTAAGATAGATTCAAATTAAGATAACTTTATGAAATGATACCAACAAATGAGTATGGAAAGTGAGAAGGTTAGGTTTTGCTTACAATTATCTTCTCATTGCCAACCAGTCCAAGATAATTTGCCGATGCAAAGTTCACAACTTCTTTCCCATCTATTATACTGTGGGGCCCAGCAGCACTGCACAAAATAAGAACTCATGAGAAGTGGTAAAATCATGCATCTTTATAATTCTTCAACTTCTATACTGGCCTACTTGTCTCCTTCAGCTCAATCACAAGAAAGGGAAACACACTTATTCCTTTCATGGTCTAAATAAAATGGTTATCCCTGCAAGAAGACAACCTAAAGCATTGTAAGGTCAATTTTGGTTGAGGCACAGAGTGCATGTTCTTCTCTCCATTATATCCACTGAAACTTTGTTAACTAAGATACCTGAATCCACTAAATCCCTCACACTAGTGTCTTGGCGATCCTAGATGGGTGAGTCCAAATCCTAAGGGCATGGGTGTGAAATAGGAGGTATGTTAAAATGAATGTTCAACATAGGAGAAGAGCACATTAAAGATATATTCACCACAGCACCAACCAAGGACATGTCACTGGGGGAAAATGATATGAGATGGTTTTGACAAGTGCAACATAGGTTTAAACAACTGAGGGAAGACCAGATGGTTACTGGGTGGATACAGCGAAAGAACAAGAATACCAAAAGTGAACTTGTTGGCTGTTAAGAACAAAAGGTCTACCTAACAAATCCAGTGTTCAACAGGTTGGTGGCTGAGCCTACTCTACCTGATAGTTTCATAGGTCAAACCCCAACCAATCTGAAACCTTGGGATTGACCAACTAGCACCCTATTCTCTGATGTTAATCTTTAAGCCCATTGCGCCTTTAATGAATTCCTTACGCCAAATTATATTATCAATTTGAATATTTCAGTTGACCATTAGTGGTTTCATCATTTTCCACTAAGACTTCATTGAAATGTTAGACCTGCGAAGATTGCAGGACGATCCATGATATGTATTAAAGAAAGAAATCTTCATCCAACAACCAATGTGCTAAAATGTAAAACCATGCATTATTGACACAAATGCATCTTGATTTAGACACTTCCAACACGTCAAAAGGGGGGACATTTAAACATAGAAAATGAAATCTCAAAGGGACAATCTTATTCACCTCTCCAAAGTAGGAGGTTGAGCTAGCATTTCCTCTGTGATAGGTGGATGAAGAGATTCTGGGACCCATTCTTCACAAAGTTCATCTATTTCCTGCAGTTTGTGATATAAGATTATTCAAAATTTACTGTAACAACAAAGTCACCATCAAAGGGTCCCTTGGAAGCTATTTTTAAACAATAGATAGTGATACATTCCAGACGAAATTTAAAGGAGAACCAAGAACAAACATCAATGTGATTAATTTGCAATTTCCAAAATAATAGCAAACCTTCTCAGTCAGTGGCTTTTTGGGAGGCTTGTAGCTCTTCCTTGTGAGCTGGAACAGTATGACTACGATGAGGAGCACTTCAATAACCAGATGCCCTTCAATAAAAAAACACCAACATAAAGTCAATTCACAACACCTTCTTTCCCTCATGGTACTTTAGCAATCGGAACCAAAGTGAAAATTCTATATCGTTTGAGAAATAGGAGCTATAGAACCCACCATCAATATGAACCCCGAAAACAACTGCCCTGGCAAGTGGAGCATCAAATGCCGCGGACATCCAATCTAGTACCGTTGCCGTGACATTCATAACAGCCGAAGCCATGGTTTTCGCTCCTACCGCAAAGAGCTCCAATATGCCAAACAAATTGCAATTTTATGCCACTGAGTGGAAATCAAACCACTTGGTGATTATCCAATTTAAATCTCAGCTCGGCTTTGCTTTCCACTCTCAACAATCTGAGAAACTGAAATCAAAATGCGTCCTTTAAACATCATTTGCATTGATAATGAACAATTCCCCACATCTAGATGCCCACATCAGCCCGTACCAAGTTTCGCAACAAGTTCATTAGGAAAGGAAAGGTAATAATAAAACACCAACCAGATCCGTGATTACCAAAGAGAATTCTACCCAGAACAGAGAAAAGGAAGCATCTTTATTCCTCAGAATCTTATATAAATATCCCTACCTTTCAACACCCAAGAAAGTTTTTCCAAATGATCTCGGAGAAAGCACGCGCCACCAAAGAAAGCATAAAGAAGAATAAAAACCCTAAAATTCAAGAAGAAAAAACAAAGGGAAAGAAAAAGAATTTTACAATTCAACACAAAAAAAGTTATGGTTTTTCCAAATGCTCGCAGAGAAAGCACGCATTACGAAGAATCAAAACCCTAAAATTCAAAAAGAAAAAGAATTCGGACAAAGACAGAAAGGCTCAACGGAGGAGGAAAGAGGGAAAAATGAGCTCACCTGCGATACCCTAACCCTAATTAAACCGCTTGGGATTTGTCCTCTGAGATCTACACGGCACTAGAACAAAATATATATACACGCATGGAGAGATTCTAAAGAGGAAACGTTCAAACGGGATTCATGGGGAGGGATGGGGCGGGGTCATCGTTGGAGAGCTTGACGCCGATTCTGAGGTCAATGCCCGTATTTTTATTCCCCAATGACGGAAATGCCATTGGACTTCCAGCTCTTGACCAAAATCTTTTGTAACGCCGGGGTGAGGCTGCCAATGGATCGAATTGACATGCGATCCAATTCAATTTAATTTATTTAAATTTAATTTAATATATTTTAAAAAAAAATTAACATTAAATTAAATTTTAAAATTAATTTTTTTTAATATTTTAGATCGAATTTAAATTTATTAAATTTAGATACGATTCGATCGGATCCAAATTCAATATCAAATCTAATATGTAAATTATAGAATAAATAGAGTGAAAATTAAAATTTTAAATGTTTTTGTAATTTTATTATTTTCATATAGTTTTATCCAATTTAATTATAAAATTTTAAAAAAATATTTATAAATTAATAATCAAAATAAAATTATATTTATTTTTTTATTATAAATTTCACATGGTTTATCATACGAATAAGATTCGATAATAATTTAGATCTAAAATTTTTAGAATAAAATTAGATTATATATAGATCTAATTCGATTCAAATGATTTAATAGGATAGATTTTTTAATTATAAATTTAATTTAATTTTTAATTAAATTAAATTTATATTTAATAATAATATCTGATTAAAAAATTGAATTAGATCAAAATTATTTATGATCTGATTTGAACCGATCTATTTGCGACCAAAGCAGGGAAGGAGAAGGGTATTTCGGGAAGTCAGCTCTAATGGTGGCCAGGAGCGGCAACGACAACGATGAAGGTTCCCATTTGGAATTCTATAATTTTATCTTAACAAGGAAATTGCTATCCACACAGCGTTTCTTACGGAGTTATCCCACGGCCAGCGGTCATCGAGGCTTCTAACATAGAGAGGTCCACTTCGGCGCGGGCGTTGTGGCGGCGAGCTTGGGAAGTTTCGTGTCATGAGGAGGGAGGCGCGGTGATGGCCTTGTTATTTCTAGAGAGTGACGATAAGAGTTCACTGGATTGGAAAACCGGATGGGTTTAGTGGAGGCCTTGGTCTCTTAACTTCTCCTTTTCTCGTACGTACGTAATCTATATTTGTTTAATGTTCATTGAAAAAATTTAGAGTTGTTTAACTGTTGTCGAAAATTGAACGCGGCAGGTCTAGGGGTTCGATGGGTTTGACCTGACCGGCTCTCTCGCAAACTCTCTCTCTCCGTGTGACTTGGTTTTCATTGCACGACTGAACGAGTTCAAAACTCCAGATTCCAAACCACCCACCGGTGGTGGCTGCCGCCCAAACCCGTCCACGGGGTGCGTCTTTGGTCAGCAAGCCGTGTCGTTACAGTTTGGAAATTGGAAGTCACGCGGCACCTTCCTACCGTGTGAAACAAAATATTGTCGACACTTTCACTATTGTCGTTATAACCAAATAAGTCTATTCTTGGATTATGAGGGGTCGCTTTCTTGTTCTTCCTATACTAATCTCTCGGGAGGATTTACTTCTCCTTGCAATTTTGACCATATATGCTCGTAGACCGCCGAGGAGACCGTATATCATTGTCTATTGTGCAAATTAAAAGCTACTCCATCATCAGAAGACATTCAGTTGGTTGGAATACATTGCATCAGGCTGTAAACGAAATGAGCTGAGCTGTTTACCACACCTCAGTTTTGACTCGGTAACAAACTTGATTAAGATAGTTTGATTAGGAAAAGTGATGCCATGTTCGTGAATAAAACAGAAATTCACGCAATTTGAAATCCTTCAAGATATTAAGAAAAAATTCTTAACTCGAATCAATAAAAATAATTCTAAAATTTTATTGACAAGAACTAAATAAATACATAGTGTCTCAATCCTAACAAGAATAGTTCTGTAAAGAATAAAATATTCAAAATAACATGATAATATCTAAATAAAATTAATAGTTTAATTAAAAATTAAATAAAAATTAAAAATATGAAATCGAATCAAAAATAGATTTCTGAATATAAAACAGCCCCGAAACACATTAAAATGATGGAATTTGGGTTTGAAATTAGGATGAATGGATAAACTCTATTTATGATCGTAAAGCTCAAAACGAGCTTTTCATTGATATATTATGGACCCATAATTTTTTTTGAATTAAAAATTATGACCGTTTGAAATTTAAATCTTTATTTTGATGCTTCAGCCTATTTATTTAAATTTTTACTTTTTTCTGCACTCCATTTGGTTTAAGTATTTTTCAGCTAGATATTTCATGTCAAAAGGAGTAAAGCTCAAATTATATTTAAAGTTGAATACTAAATGAATGAATTAATTATTATTGCTTTGTGCTTGTGAAATAAATAGAAGATTGATTTTAATTTGATCATAAGGCATTACTGTGGTTGCATCTCTCCACTTGATAAATCAAAGGTTTTGTATTTGTGTTTCCAGTATATTCCTAATATTTTTAGCCTTTTGATAATTATGATAATATTGTGCATGTTTCATTCTTTTTGCTATCCCAAGAAAAGAAGTAAAAAATAGCTTAATCTTGGGTTGATAACAAATTGAGAATAAGGCATGCCTGATGTTTTTTTTTTTTTTCTAAAAAAAATCTTGTGCCTTTTGAGACAAAAAAAATATATTTTCTAAAAAATATGTGCTTGCAACATTATTTCGAAGCACTTTTCAACAAGTACAGTAAGTTAAAAAGTTCTTTTGTTTCAGGATAAGAGGAGGCAGAGATGCTGCCCAACATTTATTGACAAGCAAGATCTTTACAATGGAGAAGATAAAAGGTAGAAAATTTAAGCTGCTATTGGAGGAAAACAAGACAAAAGAATGAAAAGACATAAAAAGGAAATATAGTGAAATCTCGTACATATGGTATTCAAAACTGATCCATGTGAATAAGAGCTTCCATAATTAAGAATGGTGGGCTGATTTATTGCTCAGAGAAAGGATAGAACCACTGGTAATTGCTTGACCTTGTCCCAAATTCTCCTAAACTGAGACTTATCATTACCCAAGGAAGACCCATTTGTTTTTTTTTTTTGGGGTAAAACCCAAGAAAGAATATTTATTGAAGGATTGAAGATCTTAAGAAACAATGGAAGCGATAGAAGATTACTTAGTGAATAATATCCTCGCATCGCTTTCTTTCCAACACACCCAAGCCAAAGCCACAGCCCCAGCCAACAAAAGAATTATTGGCTGTGCAGCTTTGGTAATGTTTCTTCTCTTCCAATCAAAATAAAGGTTTTTAAATGTAGTTTGTGGACAAAATATTCTCAATAAATTGCATGTTGTCTTCCAAAACATTGAGAAAAAATAGCAAGCAAAGAATAAGTGATCCATAGTTTCTGGTTCTTGATTACAATAAGCACATCCACCAAGATTCTTTTGAAGTATTTTTTCAAGGATGTCTCTAGTTTTTAATCTTTTCTTCCAACATAACTGTTGCTATGCCTCTCTAACCGGATGATGTGGTGAGAGTAGCTGGATTGAATGGTGTTGTTTCTCACCAAGCTAGAGTTGCCGGTCTACGATCGGAGCACCGTGGACCTACAAAGAAAATTCGAGAACATCAGAGAAGATGGTGGGGATTCTCCGGCAGGAGACATCCCGATGGTAAAGTCAATACCAATCAGAAAGGAAGAACAACAGAAAAAGATAGAGTGAGAGAGAGACTGGAGTCCAGAGTCCTCCCTGACTTCTGAGAGAGAGCACATCCCCTCTTCCTCCTGTCTTCTCCCGATTTCTCCCTTTTTGTCTGATGGGGTCTGCCAGATGGCTGGCATCTATCGAAATTGAGATAATGACCATCAGAGCTAGGATAGTAGGCGTCAAAGGTGATCACACAGTCTATCTCCCATGTTCAACGGAGCAATGGGTGTCAGTAAGCTGTTGCAGAGTCTGTCATCCACGTCCGAAGGGATCGTGGATTCGTGTAGCGGGATGCCAATTCAGCAAGATCCATTCGCCATGTGCTCCTGAAAGTCTGATGGATGGCTTATAAGGAGCCTAGGAGGAAGTAGTATGGGATTGATGGAAATCCAAGATGCAGGCATCGCTGCGTTATCGATCTGATGTGGTCATTGGTTAGGCGCCAATGTCTGTGACACTATTCAGGTCATATGAGGTTGCTTAGATCACGTGCTTTGAGCCGTCAGGTCATGATACCTTGTATCTGCCACACTTTTGGAAATTGGATGCATCATCGGATGGACCAAATATGGTATAACACTTTGGTCCCCACTTCCTAGTACGAAGTATTTCGCACTGAAAAGTAGGTCTTCTTTTGGATTCTGAAGTCATGCATCGGAGTGAGCTTCAATGCAGTTGTGAGGTTCTGCTAATGCGATAGCAGTAGTGGGATACTACCTCGTATCGGTGCTGAGGTGGTGAAGATTGTACGATGACTTGGATTGGCAGTGGCTCATATCGGATTTCTGCCAAAGTGACTCCTCAGCTGGTGTCTGTGATCATTGGATGCTCGTAGGTCCGAATATAATGCAATGGTCAATGTGGCCTCTTTGGTGGCCTTTGATTATCACCTTGGTGACTACTGCAAAGTCTGTAGTAGTTAGGCCTCATCCAACATCAGGCTAGTGTCTGATGAGTCAGTCGTTATGGGAGATTGTGCTGTCAAGTTGATGATGGCGGGAGTCGAAACTACTTGGACATTCACCGATATCAAAGTGTGGCCCATCAAGTTTGATTTCTTTATCTTTGGGCCTCCAAAGTTGGTGGATGTCCTTCCAAGTTTCAAATCATCGACAGCCTGGAGGGGCAGCCAGATGGACGTCAGTGCAGTTCTATGAAATTTCTCCAAAATCCTGATATTTTCTTGGATCGTTAGCCTCCCCAAAGAGCTTTGGATGTGAGTCACCCTCGTAGGCTCTTCAAGGTCTATGGCATCGATCCGGTTTCAATCGGTTCAGAGACTTTTGACTTAGTCTTCGAAGGAGGCCCGAGGTTTTTCTTGGATGCATTCTCAGAACCCCAATAACTGGTGTCGCCCCGATTAGGATCTCGGAGAGATTCAGGCTGTGAATCTATTAATCGGGCTTTCTAGGCGGACGCTTTGTAAACCGACTGCTATTAATGCTGGGGGTTTCTTCAAGGGAGCACATCGGGGAGTCACCCCAGGCCTATCCCCACCTGTCGCATGGCGGATTAAGATAAATTTCAAACCATTTCAAGAGTTGTTCCTTGGTATTTGGAATGGATGAGGGTATAATTAATGGCCGTGATGTTTGGTGCTTTAGCTTGCATCTGGCCTCCGTCATCAGGCAAATCTTTTAGGCAATTAGGTTCTCCTCAGAAATCGTGGTTTGGACTTCAACGCATATCTGACCTCCATCGTCGGATGAACTTTTTAGGTAGTTAGATTTTTCTTAAAAATCATGGTCTAAGACTTCGGTGATAAAATTTTTGAGGTAGTTTTTGAGTCAGTTTTTTGGCCTGGGCCATTTCTGCCGGCCACCTTGACCGCAATCATTCACCATTGCATCACCCTCTCGAAGTCTTTATCTATGGGAAGCTTCATTTTGGGTTGGTATTCTCTCGCATCTTTGGTGCTTCACCAACCTATGCGTTGAAGTCATAATGCCTAGGCTGAGGCAGCTTCGAGAGGTTGGTATGTTGATTTAGTCATTAGCGTCTGTACGTATCTGATTACTTCTTGTCTTATCTAGAGTTGTGCCGAATATCTTTTTCCTATTCTCCTATTTTTCTTAGGAGCTAGGCCTTCATACTGATGGGATATGTACCTCGAGCATTTAATGCCGAACATTATTCGAGGGTGGTGACTACCAAAAGGACAACTAGCGCTTTGACTTCTGATGGCATGACCTTCGAGCCTCTCCACCGACGACACACATCCTGTGGCCAGTGGAGTGGTTGGAAGTGGTAAGAGTGTGACTCATTTATAAAAGTAGTCCCTTTGCTACTTGAGGCTGAGATCATCCAGTTATCCTTTCGAGATGTCGCCCTTCTAGTGCCGAAGTGCTACTATCGCTTGCTCCTGCCTGACGTGGCCTTCTTGCATCCCTATGAAGATAGGCCCATCTCAAAAGAGTGTGCCAGAGGCATTAGGTAACATCTTCATTTGGCATGGGAGGTATTGAAAACTTCTGTGGTCCTGCTCGTAGAGTCACGGTGGCGGTCGTTGAGACTGCTTTTGATGTTGTTCCCCGGGAGAGCCTCAGACCTTTTCAGAGGGCAGTTTGACTCTCTCAGACGGTTCAGTGTAGCTTTTTGGCCCTCCTTGGAGGTTTATCATGAAGACAAAAGCATCTCCGAGGGTCGTGAAGCCGACACCGTCGAGTCCCGCAATTTTCATCGGGCCATCCTTGTGTAGGGCTTGGATGGTGGCCATGCTTGTGGTCTTTCTTTTCTTATTGTTATGGGCTTCATCTGGTCGAAGTTCTCTTGTAATGAAATCTTTTTCTTCAATAAAAATATTCCTTCGCTTTTTTATTTTCGTCTTGGGTGGTTATCCTGATGTTATCATAAAAGGTATTCCTTTGAGATGTCACCTAATGTCGAACCAAAGTTACATGCAGTCCCTGATCGGATCGTCCTCAGATGAGGGGTCATGTGAGGTTCTTGGCATTGCTCTGATGATGGATCTCAGTTTGTTTGAACATTACGATTGGATTTTTCGATAGGAGGAACAACATTATTGAAGATAAAGATATAAGAAATTGCATTGCTTACTTACGATGTACTCGAAGTCTTCTGGAGTATCGGGTCTATAGAAGCTAGATATCACTAAGAGTTATTGACATGTAGGCTCTAGGTTCGTCTACTTCTATTAGCTTACACGGTACTTCCCAGTTTGAGATTTGTCCACTATGTTCGATGGATTTAGATGCTCTAGCCCGTTCGAGTGCAGGATCTTTGGGTCGAGAGATATCAGGAGACATCGGCTTCGGTGCAAACTTTGTAGTAATCAGTTGTCTGTAGCCAAAACAATGCCATCCTGCCCCAAACTATTGCTTCAAAGATTTGCAGTTGGAGTGGAGCTCCAACTCGTCTGGTGAAGTAATTGATCGCCATGGTTGGGAGTTCCCTTCATCTCGACGTTGTTGAGGATGCCCGCACTCATAAAACAGAGTTCTTCATACCTTTTCATACTGAATACCAATAATTTTGGAGCTTGTCACTCGACCTTCCACATTCTCTGCTCTGCTTGCAGCTGATAGACCCTAAGGTTGTGTTCACAATTTCGATCGTCGGGTCGCCATTGGGGTTGTTGCCTCATGCTTCGACGTCGGTCTAGTGCGATCCTCCTACGAGGTTTTTGTTTCGACTCTTAAGGTATCCACAATGGGCAAGGTCTCCAGAATCACCTTCTAGCCGATGACCCTTGTGGTGTCATGGCCACGGTGGAAGCGATAGTATTTCTCTCTATCCTTCTTATACTCTCACCTTCAAGAGCCGACATGTAGAGTCTTTGCCCCCAATCTTTGTGAGGATCGAAATGCATAGGTCAGAGAAAGGGACATGACGGTGGAAGTATTGTGGAGGATTCTTTGTCCCCCACTCTTTTTGTGGTTGTCTAGGATGATTCTCTCCTCTTTATTTTGAAGCTCTGCGGTCGTCACCGTAATCGCTGCTCTTTCTCTTTTCTTCTTTTCAAAGTTAGACTTTATCCTCCTCGACCCAGACATCACTTTGCGCTCATGTTATGAGGTTGGCATTGTCCTCTGGAAAGTTCTCATTAAGGAAAAAAACTAGGTGCTCATTCCCAAGTCCTTCGTTGTCTGCATAGTGACGAGTTCATTGGAGGCATGAACTTTTGCGGCGGTGCCATCAAAGTGTGCTAGATATTTTTTTGAGCGACATTTCTTCTCTTTAGATGATGGAGAAGTTGCTATCGTTGTTCTTCGATTGTGGCCTCTGACTGTCGAAGCATATTATAGGTCAATTTTCTGATTGTTCGAGGGAGTGGGGTCGACCCTTGTAAGAGGTTGGAGAATCGAGCTCCCACATTCTCTCCAAGAGTCATCAGAAAGGAGTTGCAAAAGAGGGCATTGGGCGCCCCATGGAGTCACAGAAATCTTATGACTCTTCGGGAGAAAGCCAATGGATCTGTCTCTCCATTATCGGTGAATTTGATCCGCCTAATATTTGGGAGGTCATTTTCATATAATCTCAAGGATATCATATGTTCGGCATGGCATATCTTGGTAATAATGGTTTGCAGGGATAGGCTGCTTGATCTCTGGTTGTCAATTTGGGCGATTTTCGAGATCGCTTACTCGGCGATACCTGTCGCTTGATCAGTGAAAGTGGTTTGGAGGGTTTAATCTTGACTTTCCTTATAAAGGACTCTTTATTACTCTTTGAACCAAGATTCATTGGTGGCTTCCATGGTGTGGTGGTGCTATTCCACCACCATCGAGAGATGGTGGGTGTCTTCTTTGCGGCTAAGAAAGTTTGTATTTCTAATTGGACTGCTGCTAGATGTTCGGGTGAGAGTTACTGTGGCAAAGGCTTGGGCTTGACATGAGAGGCATTGAGAATCCTCCATCGCTCTAGTGAAGGAGTCGGGTTGGCGATCATGAAAGGTTCTCTCAGCGTCATGCTCGACCGAGACGTCTTCAGTCTCTCCATGGGGCTGATCCTCCCTCGACAAGGTGGCTTCTCCAACAGCTCTAGTAGATCATCTGGGAGGCAGAGATGTCTCTAAAAAGAGCATCTGCTGTGCTAACGAAGTGCCCTTCGAGGAGGCTATGACCTTTGCTAATACAGAGCCTTATGCGAATGTCTTCGATTACTCTGTGGCATAGCTCAAGTCTATTTCCACAGTTGGCTATCAAAGACACCGATGTAGCTCCTTTTTTGGAGCTTTTCTTTATTGTTGTTGTTATCTCTATAACGATAACTCTAATCTTGATGAGAGAACTTCTCTTATATTTTTTCTTTAAGCTCCATGCGGTCATTGTCGTGATGAATCTCTCTAGCAGGCATGGATAGTCATCGGGTGGAGGTCAACGATGTATTCACTCGACTCGCCTATAGGTGAGGAGGGGCATTGGGCTGAAGTTGGTGACGATCTCTCTCCATCACTTTCGCAGACGAACAGGGATGTTGGGCTGAGGT
Source organism: Elaeis guineensis (assembly GCF_000442705.2). Taxonomy (NCBI): domain Eukaryota; kingdom Viridiplantae; phylum Streptophyta; class Magnoliopsida; order Arecales; family Arecaceae; genus Elaeis; species Elaeis guineensis. The sequence goes on from NC_026003.2 coordinate 107,475,549, forward strand.
CAATGATGCGCTCACTCAACTCGTCTGTAGGCGAGAAGGAGCATCAGACCGAAGTCGATGATGATCTCTCTCTATCACTTTTATGGATGTAGAGGGATATTGGATTGAGGTCGATGATGCACTCACTTGACTCATTCATAGGCAAAGAGGGGCATCGAACCGAAGTTCGTGACGATCTCCATCCATCATTTTCACGGACATAGAGGGATGTTGGACTGAGGTCGACGATGCGCTCACTCAATTCGCCTATAGGCAAAAAGGGGCATCGGACCGAAGTCGATGACTATCTTCCTTCATCACTTTCGCAAACGTTGAGGGACATTAGGCCAAAGCCAATGATGCGCTCACTCGACTTACCCATAGGTGAGGAGGGACATCGGATCGAAGTCGGTGACAATATCCCTCTATTATTTTCACGGATATAGAGAGATGTTGGGTCGAGATAGACGATGCTCTCACTCGACTTGCCTGTAGGCATTGGGCTGAGGTCGACGATGCGCTCACTCGACTCGCCTGTAGGTGAGGAGAGGCATCGGATTGAAGTTGATGATGATCTCTCTCCTTCTGCGTTCGAGGGGATCCAGTCTCGCAGGACCGTCGGTGAGATGCGGTCGTTGGAGTATCGTCCGACGTACCATTGCATTTTCTCTGGCACTCGCTCGCTTGTGGGCCTGCACCAAGAGACTGGTGCGATCTTCTGGGTGAGCCCATCGAGGGGACAAATGAGATGTCAATACTGGAGGCTTCATCTCAAAGCCGGCACGGCTATGACATCCCAAACCGATGCATATATCATCTTGCTCGAGGTTTTCCCTTTTATGAGAGAGTGGTGGTTGGGTCTTGAGGATGGAGCCATCATTCTATCGATGGTTGACCTCTCAAAAATTATCGTTTAGACATTCGGCACCCAAGCCTTTCTCTTAAGTCCATTTTTTCATCAGAATGACGCTGGTGCTAGCTAGAGGTGGAGTCCTCCTCGAGCAGAGGCTCTGACAATCGGTTTGGCTAACTGCTATCTCTTAAGGCTTGAGGATGTCTAGATAAGTAACGTGGAGTTAGCTTGGTCGGATGGAACCATCGATGCAGAACTCAAGCCACATTCGCACGTCGATGCCCTCATTTATGCCCGTCTGGATACGGGCCCGACGGCTTTGTCGGGACAGGCTCGTCCGAGGAGCGCAGGTCCTTGCGGTACCATTGCACTGTTATATAATGGCTATGGGTGCTCGAACTTACTCTGCCACGGTGCTCGACTCTGATGATCGATGGCAGATTGTTGAGGGCGATTTTTCCATCGAGAGCATCACACAGGGATGACTACTGGCGTGGCATCGCGGTCTTGGGACATGATCTTCACTATCTTTCTTCTGAAATAGGGCTAGACTATCCGGCCGCCCTTCCTCTAGCATCAATCTGTTGCTACGCCTCTCCAACCGAATGATGTGGTGAGAGTAGCTGGACCGAATGGTGTTGGCTCCCACCGAACTGGAGTTGTCGATCTATGATTGAAACACTATGGACCTGCAAGGAAAGTCCAAGAATGCTGGAGAAGATTGTGGGGGTTCTCCGATGGAGAATCCTCCGATGGTTAAGTCAGTACCGATCGTAGAGGGAGAACAGTAAAGAAAGATAGAGTGAGAGAGAGAGTAGAGTTCCAAGTCCTCCTTGTCTTATGAGGGAGAGCATGTCCCCTCCTCCTCCCGTCTTCCCCTGGCTTCCTCCCTTTTTGTCTGAGGGGATCTTCTTGATGGTTGGCGTCATCGAAGTTGAGGTAGTGGCTGTCAGAGCCAGGATGGCAAGTGTTAGAGGCGGTCGTACAGTCTGTCACCCATGTTTGACAGAGCAATAGGTGTCGGCAAACTGTTAGCCTATCACCCACGTCCAGAGGAATCGTTGGTCCATGCAACGAGATGCCGACGTAGCAAGATCCATTTGCCATGTGCTTCTGAGAGCATCTAATTTGGAGGACGGCTTATAGAGAGTCCAGACCAAAATGGCATGGGATCAGTGGAATTCCGATGATGTAGGCATCATTGCGTTACCGATCTCGTATGGCTATCGGTTAGGCGCCGATATCTGTGATACTATTCAGATCTCATGAGATTGCTCAGATCACGTACTTTGAACTGTCAGATCATGATGTCATGTATTTGCCACGCCTTCGAAAATTAGATGCGTCATCAGATAAACCAAATATGGTATAACAATAACCATAAAAAATACTTGATCTTAAACGGCACACAGAGAGTTCAAATGTTGGAGGCAAATTTTCCATCTAACTCCTCTTGAATTAAGAAAAAGATCAAAAGTGCCTAAAAAAAAATCTTTCTTTCCATTCAACTTCCAAATCAACCAATCCTTCTCCTGACTGATACAAACCAAAAAGAGAATAGAGAGGAGCTGATGATATTGATTTTGAATTTCCCACGATTGTTGATGTGTAGGAACTCAAATTCTCTAACATGAATTTATCGAATTAAAGAATTACGCCGCAGCTCTATTGTTCCCTCTTTTAATATTTCAGATGGAAGGGAATAAGGTTTGAAGAGGGACCTCACGGATCCAATTATCTTTCCAAAATAACATTTCTTGACCGCTTCCAACTTTGAATTGCAATCTATTCTAAAAGGCAGGCATAGAATTAATAACATCTCTCTGCAATGCCGAGTATCTTCCAAGGGGGTTTCCAACTGATTAAAAGTTTAATTTTTAAATGTTAAAAAAAAAAGTTTTTGACTTCTATATTTGTAAGCTCGTTTTATCTTTCAAAAATAATAACATATTCATCATTTTTTTTTATTTTGAAAATATAATTAAAAGTGTTTTTGGGGAGAACTTTACACAAGTCAAACATGTCCTTCGTATTCGATTCGCTTGGCTCATTTTCATTTTCATTTCCATTCTTAAGCACAGCAACACACGGAGGAGAGGCCGCGGGGGCATAATCCCCTTTTGCTAAGTATATGCATCTCAGCATTTATTAGGATTTATGCTCCAGTAGTATCATTTTGCATGCTAAAATGGCTTATCACGGTTTAGAAGATTAGGTGGCACCACGGTCCACGGGATATATTTATTATGACCTTAAAAGACCTGGTTGGATGGTAGTGTAACCGATCCTTGTACACATTCTTCCCGTATTAAATAGATTTGATGATATGAAGATTTCAAGGGATTCATTGTCCGCACTCTCTTCCTGCTCTGATACCTAACCTATCAAGGAGATCCATATTTATTGAAGTAAATACACTATTAATAGAAAGTTAATGACTAAAAGAAGCTTAACAATCAAAGGGAGATAATAATAGCCATATGATCTTTATTGAAGATTAGAAAAAGAATTACAAGGGAGAGAAAACAAGATTTTTTTAAAAAAATTATAACAATCGGGGCATGTTTCACTTGTTCTTTCTAAGAAGAGTATCATGACTCTCACTGATCTCCTTAAACAGGCTCTTACAAGTATTAGGATTGACTAAAATAAATTTAAGATTCGTTTGATTCAAAAATTTATTAGTTCAAGACCGTCATATTATTTTTGGATCAATTCGATTTAAGATTTTATTACAGTACTCTATTACAATATTTTATTACAAAAGGTATTTTAAAAATTTTACCTCTTTCCTCCTTCCATCCATTCCACCCTCGTGCCGTGCCACCCCACCCCTCTTCCCCCTCCCCTGCAGTCTCCCCCCTCCTCTTCCTCTTTTATATATATATATATATACTTTCGAGAATATGTTAATTACTCATTTACTCCCACTGCATTATTTGGTCTCTCACCTTCCACCCTCCATACCAACTCCGTAAGTAGCCCTTTTCCCTCCCCTGTTCCCCCGCACACTTGCTCCTCTCTCTCTTCATAGCCTGCCCCCACACTCTTTCTCACTCCTTTGAAAAGGATGGCCATTCTCCTCCGCATAGCTCTCGCCTCTCTGCTCGCCTTCTTGGTGCTGACGGTTGTTCGCATTCTGGAAATTTACAGTGGTGGGCCATGGTAGAGCGCCTTCTTTTGTGGCAGCAATAGCAATGCCTCTGGCACCATGGGTACCATCCACATTGCCCTTGTAACTTCCCGTTAATTAGCTCCAGTTGTTTCTCGTGGCGACTTCCCTCCTGTCAGCATCCATCCGTGATTTTTTCCTTCCATCAATGCATTTATATGTGTTGGTCATTGGTTGAACTGATTCAAAAATGATACGGTGATATGGCGCAATCAATAAATTTTTATTTAGTTTATAGGAAGCGGAAGAGAAAAAAATCGGTCAATGAAAAGTAGAAAAAAACTTTTTATTTGATTGGAGTTTTTGAGAAAAAAAAAAAATTTAAGATATATAATTTTCATATTTTATGAGAAAGAAAAATTTATATAGGATGGTGACTTCAAAATTTCCATGAGATGAGAATTTAAGGCCCTCTTTTTTTCTAAAAATATTATTTTAAGTCATCAAAAAATTTATGGACACTCGACTTTTACAGCAATTTTCAGGTTTTAAACATATTGCCTTAGCCATCTCGGCTATTGGCAATGTTACAGCTCTTCTAATGTTCATGATAACTATGGACACTCAAAATTCTCTATCATAATCTATGGCTAAAAATATCTTTAATCACTATAATTTTTTATATACAAATAATAATAATAATAATATATAGAATAAGATAATATTTTTTTATATTAAAAATATAATAAATATTTTATATAATTTTTTCAGGATCTTCAACTAAGCATAAGCCACTCTACAATAAGTTTTTTTTATGATCAACTAAATATGTTATAATTATTTTTTCAGACATCATATTTCTAGAAATCGATTTTTTTGGAAATAACATTTCATGAAAAAAAATTCTTCTCACTCACGAATCAAATGATTCTTTAGATAAATTACAGTCAAATAGTTGTGTACCTTTTTTTTACATAGAATTCATCCTCTCTCTCCTCCAACAAAAGATGGTGGACAGGTGCTGATAGTGCATAATTATTACTTCCCCCATCACATGTGTTGAGTAAAACAAGACTGATCATCCACCAATTATATATTTTGTTCTAATCCTTACTAAGATAGGTTGGCTCGTTGAAACTTAGGTATGTTTGGTTGGAGAATTGGAATGGAAACGATTGACTCGTTCTAGTTATTTGGTTGGGAATGAGAGAGGACGTGTCATTCCCCTTTTGATTCTACTGAAAAATAGGAATGTCTCAAACTCTCAAAATCTAATCTTTATTTTTTTATAATATTTAAATTTTATTTTGATTATGATTTCAATCATGAACTAAATGAATCAGGAAATATCATCGTTTCAATTTTTATTTCAATCCATTTTGATTCCGTTTTCCATTCCGACCCCACCCCTCCGCCCCCCCCCGCCCTCCCTGTTTTTTTTGGTAACACGTCACCGTTTAATCATTGCAATGAGGTTCAACAAAGGCAAAATGCTTCAGCTATGCATGACTTGAGACCACAAGTAACCAGTGGTTATTTTAGCAACTGAAACAGATGATGCTAGCTTTAAATAAGTTGGTGAAGCAAATCATTGATGCTAAGGAGATACATAATGCTGCTTAAGGAGAGATAGCACATGAAGATACTATGCCCACAACAAATGATCCAGGCAAGTCTGAATTCAGGGGAAAGATGTGGATTAAAAGACAGAGAAGATCGAAACAATTGACGCTATGTAAAGAGAAAATGCTACGCCCATGACATGAAGGTCGAAACTGAAATTGGATGGCTCGCTAGAGTGACAGTACATCGAAATATAAAAAATAAGGGGCAAAAAAAGGAAAAGAAAGGGGTAAAGAGAAGTCAGAAGTGGTTCACAATGCCAAGGAAAAAAAACCGAGATCAAGGAAGTGTAGATCAAAGGTAGAGAATGAGGGATAAGGGAATGAAACCCTGAAAAAGAAGTGGATAAGTCAAGAAATCAATGACTACTAGGTGTGTGCTGTAGACAATGATCATAAAAATGGCCAATAATAGACTTTTTCATGAGTGCATTGAAGAAACCCAACAAAATTCTCAAGTCCAAAAATTTCTACCTCTGTGTCAACCTGTGACCCATAATGCTTAAAAAGACATTTCAAGCTAGGAGGCAGAATCAAGAGGAAGGTTTATATCTCGCGGCCAAAAATGCACACAACAGATTAGGGGACTGACCAAGAAAACTCAGAAATTGGATGAAGGAATTTGGACAAAGTAACGAGTATCTACAAATCAAGATATACCATATCGTATTGAACAGGATAGTATGAAGCATACCATACCATATTGATTCTATACCGATATGTGGAATGGGGGCATACCAATATTTGGGATACTAAACCGATCTCATACTAACACAGTGATAGATTAGTTACGGACTTGGTATCAAGATGGCGAACCTTGCTACAAATTATTAGAGATATAGATAATAGCTTACTTGAGACAAATATTAGCAGATTAATTCCAAAAGTTAGTCAAGGTACGAATGCTATTAAATGAATATGACTAGGCTTAAAACTTAGAAGTGATTGACTTGGGCTATATGATCCCAAGAAGTTAACAGCTAACATCTAGCTTTTGAAAACCTATAATTACACAACAAGTGGGCTCTGTCATTTCCATGAAAATGAGACACAATGCTCTCTAGCTTAGGAAACATTGAACTCTAACATTATATGCTTCTATAAAGAGTAATTAATTATGCATAGGCAGTTTAAACCAAAAACCATTTATGAAATAATTATGCCAAAACAAGAGAGTAAACTGAGCTGCCCATAAATCTTTATCTAAGGACCTCGATGATTTAAAATAAGGCAGTAGGTATTAAGAAATCTATTATTACTTTTAATTACATAAAGTGAAATTGCGCCTTAATCAATGATGACAAAACCAAAAATGAGGCACTCACAGTGAAGAGAATGAAGAAAATACACAGTTCGATTGACCCAATTCAACAGGTTCTTACTTGTCGGTAAGTACTTCGTCAAGGGAAGTTCCAGTAGAGGCATACAATTTGACTTGCATTTCCCATCTTTCCCATAAGCAAATATTTCTGAAGCACTGGAAAGATCATCTTGAAGGCAGCATCTTTTCATTGCCCAAAATCACGTTATCTTTTATAATTCTAATATTTGACGCGAATTTCATTGTAAGTGTCTCCATGTATCCTGTTTTCTAAAATCAGGTTTCACATTTTCCAACCCTTCCACAATTGCATAAGCTCGCTCTAGACTTTTTTTTTTTTTTTTTTGGAGGGTGCGGGGGGTGCAAAAAAAATGGTGCATTCAAACAATTCTAATGTGAATGCAATCAGAAAGTAAAATATCTCTACGAAGTCTCGAAATTATCCCTCCTCCTATCCAAAGTGTTCCTCAAAAATGATCAGCGACATAGGCAACCACCCAGTCGGTAACGGTATTCACCTCCTAGTAGGCGCTCTAAACTTCTTTCGAAACGTAAACTCTCAAAAGCTATAAGCATATCTATGGTCACATACATCAGGCAAGCCATAATCTAGTATTTAGAATAATTTATTATCCAATCAGGCTGGAATATAATTATATGCAAATCCGAAAGCTAGAAAATCAGAAAATAAATGCATAGTGATATATAAATTGGCTACATGATCCGCATTAGTTCCTTCTTTCCTTGCTTGCATTTATATATATATATATATTTTAAGCATGCTATCCTTAAATCCGGCGTATTACCATTTCAGCTTCCAATCGAGATGGCACCAACATTATGGTTCCATTTCAATCAAAATTGAACATAAATTATTTATAAATGATTGTGATGAAGGTCTTTTGAAAATTATTGTTCTTTAGCTAGCTAGTTGCTTGCCTCTTATCAAGTTTTTTTGATTAAAATGACTTGATTGAGGAGCAGAAAGAAATTCTTTCAATCTGTATAACTTGAATTTTATAAAAAAATAGAAAATAACAAATAATGAAAATAAGGTCTCAATCTTTTTTCGTGCTAGTAATATAACTTATACTCTATAATCGGCTCGAATCTCATCAAGTTTGATTAATAAGGGTAGATTGGCCTTGTTGTGTATGGCATGTAAGATTTTAATGAAGCAAAAATATGGTTACAATCACTAATTGTTTAATTATTACAATTTTATTTTGTTGTATGTGTTTTGGAAATATTTGTAATATCAACCACTATTGAACAAGTTAGAACTTTGCATCCTAATAAAAATTTAATCATTACAAATTTCTTTTATTATTTTATATGCTTTGAAAATATTTATAATATTGGAGATATGATACATCTCCATGCATGGGGGTTGGCACCTAGCCGTCTCTTTTATATTTCATAGTAAAGTAAGCATAATGGCCAGCTAAAATGACATATATACTGTTATGATGGTTGCATTGCATCTAACCTTCTTATGAGCAACTTCCATGGCCACTATTCAGAGTTTGTTATGAAAACTTTATTTAGTAACACAAGAATTTGATATATAAGTATAACAGATCTATATACTTTTTTTCCATCCCACTCCTTGGTAACAAACTACATTATGTCTAAGTATTGGCAATCTAAAATAGAAGTAATGGAAAAGTTATATAACATGCATATAATTCTTTGGTCTAACGCTCTTACATTATCATAACACTATTTTAGAAATATTGAATCAGAATTCTCTACGCTACTAAAAAAGTACGATAGAATATTGTGCATGTTTTGAGACGTCTATCAAAAAATAGATGGTTACGTGATATTTATATAAATTATTCAAATATTCTTAGGATTTATCCATTCTTATTTTTTTAATATTTTTACATGCGGCCATCTATCTTTTGATGGATATTTTTGAAATATGCATAATATTCTACGGTACTTTTTAGGTACCATGGAATATCCATTCCCAGAAATATTTCATAGAAGAAAAAAAAAAAAATTCATAGCATACAAATCTTATAAACAAATATATGTATATTATATAATTTTTTTTGGTTACCGGTCAACCTAGCTGTATGGATATTGACAATCTGAAAAGGAGCAATAGAATAGTCACATATCCCTCTAATGCAAGGCTTTTATGTTACTACAGTCATGTTTTTATGAAAAAATTACGTTGCCAATTTATAGCATTTCAGGTGCTTTCTTTCCAATAAAACTTGCAAACATGGTGAGCATATCAAGGTTTTATATAATCCATTATCTTGCTATAACATCCTATTGAAATCGTTAATTGACCAATATAATAGCTACCATAGCCATTATGTATCTCAAAAAATAAAATTTTAATTTTTATTAAAATAATAATGAAATAAAAGCTAATACGAAGGTGTTATAATTAACAATAACAGGCCAAAAAAAAAAACCTTCATTGTCTTTTCTTTTTCTTTTATTAGGTAAAAATAATATATTTTTTAGACCATATAATCTCTTTTGTAGAAAATTTTGAGAGAAGAAATAAAATTTAAAATATTATTTTATCTAAAAGTAAGTACAAGCGAAGATAACAATCCTTATTTATCTTATACTATTCTGTTCATCAAAAATAGTAAAAAATAATGGCCATTGTATTTTTTTTGTTATTATTTTAATAATATAATGAGATGGGACCAAAACCATCATAACTGTAATTTGAAATCATTGGCCACATGGAGGAGAAATAAAAAAAAAAGGACAGCCAATTTTTTAACTGGACCCACATTAATCCATGCTAGCGCCTGAATCCACTAGCTATGTGACAGTTATCCAGCCCACTTTTCGAATTCTTGCCCTTTCATCAACATCAGCCATCAAATTGCCATCATACATCTCCTATTCGATCACTGTTCCAAACAGTAAACGTAAACATCTATCCTTCCATCTGAATTTCTCCCTCCTGAATATCCAATTAAGAGGACTCCAACCCTGACTCCTTGGCCCCAGCTTCTCTCTGTCGCATCCCAGCTCTCCTCGGCCAACGGAAAGCTCTCCAAGCTCACCATCGGACTCCGACAATTAGCAAAAACTAACCAAGATTACCCGACGGTGGTCTTTGACGAAGGCTAGGGTTGAATTGGGTGCTAAATGAGTTGAGGCAGAACGAGTCCGGATCCAGGTTCAAGGTGCTAACCGAGTTGGGCTCAGGTTCAGATGCTATAGAGGTAGGGAGAGGTGACTGGGCTATCTCTAAAACAGGCCAAAAGCCTAGTCCGAGATGTAGGATTGGACTCAGCCCGGGGAAGAGAGGTGGGTCGGGACTATGCGGCGGATCAAGATGCTGGCCCATGCAGTGGGTCTCCAGGCCATGAATCGATTATTTAGGAGAAGGGTGCTGCTACAGTGGCCACAACTTTTTTGGTGCTTGAAGTCTCTGTACCGGTGAGAGGCAGGCTTGGCCGGCACCACCAACAGACGTCACTAATGGGGAGGGGCATTTCTGATGGCAGTAATGGATCCAGGAACAAGGTGGGGCCTGTCTCCCTCTCCTCATGGGGAGGGCTCCCCACCAGCCAACAGGCAAGTAGTGAGAATCGAGGGTGAGTAGAGGGCCGGAGCGGCTAGCGAGTCGGGTCTGCCTTCCACTATCAATGATCCTTCCATAGCGGTGCTGCAGCAGGTGGATCGGAGAAAAGGCAATGATGGATAAGGGGACACTGAAGTGGGGGTGACTGTGGGTCATAGGAGGCTGTGGGCCAGCTCAAAACGATCTTGTTGATTATGGATGCTCGGCTAGGTAGCAAGGTTGGTTATGGGGGAAGTGGAGATCGTGGAGTGATGCTGGAAGAGTCCATACTGGGTTTGCCCTCCTCTCACCACTCTCATCCATGAATATTCTTATTTGGAATATTCGTGGAGCGAGGAAGCCATCCTTTCACTCCACCTTCCAAAGACTAGTACAATAATACAATCCAAAAATTAGTGTCTTGATGGAGATTAGATTGTCGGGGCCTAGGGTGGCCCATGCTCGTCATCACTTCCCTGCCAACTGGAGGTTCTATGATGTAGAGTCCCAAGATTTATCGGAGGAGATTATTGCTGTATGGCATATTAGGGTTGCTACTATGGATGTGTTTCACTGTTGTAATCAGTAAGTTAGTATTGTTATCATTGAAATAAATAGATTTACTTGTCTCTTATCCAGTGTATATACTGGCACTTAGGATAGAGAAAGAAGGATTGTTTGGTATGAGGTGTCTAGCTTAATTGATCAAGTGATTTCTACAATCATGGCTAACGACTTTAATTGCACTACTGGTCTGGAGGATAAAAGGGGGGTAGGTCTTTTATGGATGGTGTGGGCCCTAGGGAGTTCAGGGAGTTCATCCAATCTATTGATCTTGTGGATCTTGAATTTGTGGGGCAGAGATTTATCTGGTGCACCAGCTGCCTTGGCACTGCTCGGGTGTGGGAGAGGATTGACAGAGTATTTGCTACGACTGACTGAATCCACTACTATCCTATCCATCTTGTTGACTTTCTATCGGAGATTACTTTCGATCATTGTTCGTTGTTGTTGATCACTGACATCTTTACCTTTTATCGGAGCCCTTTTCAGCTCGAGAAGTTTTGATTCTTTTATCTCAGATTTTGAAAGATTGTCGGGGAGGTCTGGAGACTATCTGTATGGGTTGATACCAGGTATTATATAACAAAAAGGCTGGAGCTGATGAGGATGCATCTACTAAGGTGGAACCAGGTCGAGGTGGGTAATATATTCAAGAGACTCGAGGCTATTGAGGCCTCTTTCTCGAAGCTTCAAGAGCGGGAGGATTGTGAGGGGGGCTTGTGGAGGCTAAGTTGACTGACCTAAGGGGCTTACTATCCATCCATTATATCTTGCTATGGCAATAGGAGACCTTCTAGAGATAGAAGTCTAGGGTGCAGTGGATTATGAAGGAAGATTGAAACATGACATTCTTTCACTAGTCCACCATCATCCAATGACATAGGAACCAGATTAGGGTGATTAGGGATACAGCGGGATAGTGGAGGACCTTTGAGGAGGAGATCAGACAAAAGGTTGCTCAATTCTTCAGAGCCCACTGGATGGTAATGTTGGGGGAAGCTAGATTGCCTTTCCCCCACCAGAGGCAGTGGTCCCAGTGAAGGAGAATAGGGATCTACTGGTGTATGTTTTCAGGAAGGAGGTACGGAGGGCTTTTTGGACCGTGGCTGAGGATAAAGTCCCGAACCCGGATTGTTTTCCTCCACTCTTCTTCAGAAGATATTGGTCACTCATCCAGTTCGAGGTGGTTGCGGCAGTGCCGGAGTATTTTGCTACTAGTCAAATGCCGAAGAGGTGGAAGCAGACATTCATTGCCCTGATCCTGAAGAGACAGGATACTTTAGAACCCAACCACTTTAGGTCGATCAACTTATGTACTATCCTCTATAAGATTGTGCTAGGCTGATGGTGTACAGGATGAAGCCTATTCTTTCTCGATTGATCTATCTGGAGCAAGGGGCATTCGTTGGTGGACATAGTATCTCTGATAATATTCTTATTGTCTAAGATTTTATATACAATCTTCAACGAGCCACCCCCCATCGTGGTCTCATGGCGATCAAACTTGATATAGAGCAGACTTATGCTCGAATGAGCTGAGATTTTCTTGAGAGATCTTGATGGAATTTGGCTTCCACCTTGCATGGATCAACTTGACCTTGGCCTACGTTCAGAGTCCTTTTGCTATGTTGTTCAATGAGACACCTTCAGATTTTTTTACTCTATAATTGGGCTATGTCAAGATTGTCTCCTATCCCCATATCTTTTTATTATCTGTGCTGACACTCTTTCATGAGCTATTCATGCTGCAGACTGGGAGTCGGCCTTAAACCCCTACGTGCTGGCAGTCGATGCCCAACCAATCTCGCACCTCTTCTTTGCAAATGATTGTCTATTCGTCGGTCAAACTTCTGATCAGAATGCGTTTGGCTTTCAGAGGATTTTGAAGGATTATTGTGCGGCATTGGTCCAAAAGGCTTTGTTTAGTCTGAGGACGTCGGCCCACCAGTGGCTTGCGATCAGAGATATTATTGGGATCAGGGAGCACAGTGGAACCTTACAATATTTGGACATTCCTATTACTGGGTGTAGGCTGAGAAGGGTAGAGTGTGTAGATGTCAAGTAGACAATCTGAGAGCGGCTGGAGGGTTGGCAAGGCTATGCACTGTTCATGATGGGGCTGGTAACCTTATGAGCTTTATTCTCAGCTCCATTCCTATTTACCTACTTTCACACATGGTTCTCCCTAGAGTCCTAGTGGAGAGACTGGAGCAGCTTTTCGAAGCTTTCTTTGGGGATCCCACCTAGAAGGAGGAGACGTCCTTTTGTTTGCTTAGGAGATGGTGTGCTAGCCTCTGAGGGAGGGCAGCCTGGGCATCCAATCCTTAGCTATGAGAAGGAAGGCCCTAATCGTGAGACATGCGGCATGGCTTCTACTCAGTCCGGATTCTCTATGGAGCTCGATTATGATGGCTAGGTATGGCCTGTGGCCTACTAGGGGTGAGGTCCATGTTAGGTGTACTGCTTCCTTTTTATGGCGAGAAATCTCGCCTGCACTCCTGATGCCTTTCCCCAGACAAGATGGCTAGTGGGAGATGGACACTCTATGGTTAACCTTCATGATGTTTGGATTGGAGATCTGCCATTCCATTAGTGGCTGACTTTTATCAATGTGGAGGTGACGAACTCCATGAGAGTTGCAAATCTCCTTCATGCTGATGGTGGTGGGTGGCATCTGGGAGTCATATCCCATTTGTTTAATGAGCAGCTGGGGGAGTGGGTGCTGTCCCTTGCAACTCCCATATTTGACATTTCGAATGTTAGAGTTAAAGGACACTCTTGCATCTAGAGAGTTGTGACAGCGGACCTTTACTAGATCTATCGGAGGGAGCCCATTAGACATAGAGATCTTAGGTTGATCTGGAGGATAGGGGTGCACCATCGAGGGTGAGCCTATTCCTCTAGAAGGTGGCCTAGAGCCGGCTCCTGATCAGATCTCTCTTATAAGCTCGGGGTATAGATATTTAGATAGCATGCCCTTGCTGTGACTTTGAGGAGGAGACCATAGAGCATATTCTCTTTCGATGTTCGAGGGCAATAGTTGTCTCAGATAGAGGACCCTACTCAGGCCCTTCTGCAGCTCCTGCAGTGCAGCACTGTAGATGATGTGTCTAAGGCGGCCAAAGTTCGTGTGGCCTATGTGGCCCACCATATCTGGCTGGCCAGAAAAAGCCTGGTATTTGACTTTAGGCGATATTCAGTGAGGCTTATCTTTAAAAGAACCTTGGTTATGGCAGCGGAGATCATCGATGTAACATCCAGGCCACACTATAACAAAACAAGATATTAGCGACGAAAAAATTCGTTACTAATAATCGATTTTTATCGCTAATAGTTATTAGCGATGTAAATTTTATCGCTAATATTTAGTCATCAATAATGCCATCGGAGATCTGGAGGTCCCATCCTACTCTCATAACAACCCACCAGGTGTTTATCTTCTGGGAGCCCCCTCCTATGTTCTACTTGAAAGTCAACTTCGATGGAAGTGTTAGAGGCAGGCATGATTTTGTGATTCATGGGTTGGACTCCAGATTTATAGCAGTTGGAGAGAATCATCTGTTGGAGCCTTTGGTCCCTGAGATGGAGCTTTGCATGGCCTGAGCGGAGATTATTTTTGTCAGGTGGAACTTGGAGGCGACTCAGATTGTTGTGGAGGAAGATACTGCCACGGTGATGACTTGGCTCTAGAGATGCACCCACAATGGAGCTACTCATCTCCTTTTGTATGATATCTCAAGGTTGCTGGGAGGGTGCACTACTCTGATAATCAGGCATATCTTTCATGAGGCAAACACGACTGCCGACTGCGTGGCAGCTTTTGTAGCTGAGTACACTGGAGAATCTCTTTAGACTAAGATGGGGATCATTTTCAAGCAACTCCAATATATTTTGTTTTTCGATTTCCTAATATATTCATATAAGATTTATTTGGACGAAGTGTCTTGCTAGAAAAAAAGTTCCATTAAAAAACCACTCTCTCACTACCTTGATTCCTCCCTATCTTGGCTCGCCCATTCGCATCCTTCTACTGACAGATGGTGGTTGCATCTTTTACCCTAAAAAAAGATTCAGCTTCCTTCATATGAATTGACCGTTGGATCTTACAATGATACATTTGAGAATTGTGCATGCAGAGTGATTAGAGAGTTCGGATTGTTTTGTGATCCATACAGTTCAAGATCCAATGGTCAATGTTGTGAAAGAAGAAAAATCTATCTTTTGTACGAAGATACAACGCGAACACCCAAACCCTGTGCCAACCCCTTTGTTGGTTCGTCCTTCTCATTTATTTTTCAATTCAAAGTCAATTCATACCTCCTGAGCTTCCCCTCCAATTTTAAAAAGAAAACCAAGGGCTCCTCCGTCTCCCTCCTCCAAGAACTCATCTATTAGTGTATATTATCGGACCTCAGCATCACCTAGACATATGGCAGCAGATTGTTATTTGAGATAAAAATCCTTTAAGCTCCCATTGGTTCATGACTGATCTACTTCTCCAATATTTTTTGCTAATCAGCTTAGTCCAAAACTGCTACTAAGTCAGAACTTACATCGGTTTATAGCCGACCTGATTATTGATACTCAAAGCATGGTGCCTAATTCAGATGTTTACTTATATCAGCTATCTCACATCGATCTCTTACCAATGTGCCTTTAGAAGTATGGATCAATTATCTAACAGCTATCATCCAGCTCAACTGTAACTATTTTTGAGTTATATTCCAGCTCATTTGTCATGTGGGCAGCCATCCCACGATTTCTACATAGCTGATCATTTTGTTATAATAACCAAATGACCTAATAGTTCTCTAATGGCCTAACAGCCTAACAGATCTGTAACAGCCTAACAGATCTCTAATGACCTAACAAACTTTCTCTAAAGTCTAAGCAAACTCTAAACTTTCTCTATAAAATAGGGATAAGGTGCTCTCTAGAAGGTAAGTCAAAACTAAGTCTGGACTCATAGAGACAAAAATCTGCTAAAATTTTTATTGAGAAATCAGAGTTCTCTCCATTTAGAGTTCATTCTACTTCTCTCCACTCACAAACTCTCACTTTTTACTTTCTATTTTTTTATTTTTACTATCTATTCTCAAAGCTCCGTCTGACTTAAGCATCGGAGGGTCCTAAACCGGAGGACATCTCACAGTTTTGAGACTTCTTTTGTAGATTTTGCTCGTGGTTCACATGGAAGCAACTCTCAGCTCTCCAGCTCGATTCAGCATCAATCTCACCTCCGGAGCCTTGCAGCAACACCATCTATGCAATCCAGTGGCATCACTCTCTCTTCCGCTTCCCTTTTCGGTGAATCTTCTGGAGGCCGAGCACCGCCCATTCGCCACCTCAGGCTCGTCTACTGGTCGGAGGATGCTGGTGTCATCCGGTGAGGTGAGGCAAGGTCGCAGCCTTGGTGGGCCCCGCTGTTCTGTGCTACACTTCAGGACGAGGCCAGACTGGGCGAGTCGGCGAGGAGAAGAAGTCGAGGTTGATGGCGGAGAAGGCAAGGGTGCTGCAGAGGGAGATGCAGGTGATGGAGAGCTGGCACGATTCCATGTACCATTCTGCCATCGCCACCTAGCTCGCTTCGCTCGAAGATCATCAGCCCTCATCTGAGCTAATTCCAATCTGCTACCCCAACTCTCCTCGGATCGTCGATTCTCTCTCTACTCATTTTTGCCACCCCTTTTTCATAAGTTTGATCACATCTAGATGAAGGAAGTTGGATCTAGGGATATACTGGGGTTTGAATCATGATCCCCCTTTTCTTTTCCTACACAGTTTTGAAACATGGTGTATTTTAGATTTTTTAGGTAGAATGTATAACGTTGTGTCCCTTTCTCCGTATAGTATATAGGATAGATGAAGAAATAAAAGCTGTAGTAAATATTTTTGTAAAATTGACATGTATCTAATTGGATCCATGTTCCTGGATGATCTATGCTTCTAGATATTAAATAAGTTCACATATCACAAGTGAGTGATGGGCCATGCCATTGCGCTCAGCTTTTTTTGTGTGGTTGTCGAGAACTGGATAAAACTTCTATGTCGGCCCGACCATGAAAGAAATTATGGTCAGACCATCATCTCCTGCCACGTGTCTCCCACCCCATGGATCACAAAGTAGAAGCAGAGAGAGGGAAAAAATAGGAGGAGAGGAGGGGAGAGGGAGGGGGTTGGTGGCGTCGGAGCCGAAGGAGGGGAGGTGAGGGGCGGGGCCGCAGTGGGGGTGGCGTAGATGGCGGTGGGGCAGGGCTGTGGTGGGGGCGGCATGGAGGCGGGGGTCAGGATGTAGGCGGTTGGGGGTCGGGGTGCTAGCATCTAGGCGGGGGGCTGGGGTGCAGGCACCGGCTGGGCAGGGGTGGGGGGCCAGGGTGCAGGCATCGAGATGGAGCCGCCGAAGGGGGGGTTGGGCGTAGAGAAGAAGAAATCTTTTTTTTTTAATTTTATGGGTGGAAGATATACGGCAGACGATGACGGTCTGACTATAATTTTTTTCATGGTCGGACCGACTATAAAAGCTTTATCCGTCGAGAACTGGCACAAGACATAATGAATGAGTGAGCATCATGTTCATAGATTGACATGTTGAATCAAACCTTTTGTAGATATTCAATAAAATGAAGCTTTATCAAGCAGTTTCATATTAAAAAGGGAACTGAACTAATAAATGATTTGTGTTCAACTTTACCAAGCAAAGATTTAGTCACTTCAGTCCTGTGCTCTGATTAAAAGGATTAGCTGGGAGAGCTTTCAGAAAGCTTGAGGATAAATATGTATTTAATTCTATGGAAGTAATAACATGTGCATATGCCATTAAAACTCATCAATGCACCAGTGAATATCAGGTTATTTGTGGTACAACGGATGAAAGATAAATCACTGAGACAAGAGAGGAAACCCAGATAACAGAAGAATACTGCCGAGAGAATAACTTGTACTGATTTTCTGAACAACCGTTAGAGAAGAATTATGCTTCCTGGATCAGCAATAGGAAATTTAGTTACATTTGGGCAAAATTATCAAAGCACTTAGGCCAATTGTAGTATGTATCTTCAAGACAGTTAGGCCCTCTCAATGAGAAATAAGCTATTTTTGGAGACTGTTATGGGGTACTTTCGATGCCTCAGATTCATATTCGGGACTTAGATTTGGGAATGGCCGAGCTATACTCCGAATTATACTTATATTGAGATGAGAAAAGGCCAAAAACAATAAATATCCCTATATGGGGAGCATATGAAGGCTAAAATCCCTCATACTCTCAGCTCCTGATTGATAGCTCATACAATTAATAGGTGAAATCCTCATATATCATGAGGTGACATTACTCACTCAATTTAAGAAACTAAAAGATCAGGCATGATTTTCGAAGATACTCAACGAGGGCAAAGAGGATATTCAAATCCTTTAATCCCACGGAAGCAGATAAAGGCTAAAATATCTCATCCATAATAGCACGTCTAACAACCCGATAACCTCAGAACTGCACGTTCTCACAATTGTTGGGCCATATCCTTAATAAATAATTAAAGCCCTGAGGATCCAGGTAAGTAACATATCTCAGAGAACCAGTTGCTGCTTCCATTATTCTCTGATTCCTAACTTGAGTATTGGAGGGTCCTCACTGGAGCAAAAATCTCCAGTCCAAATTTTATTTTGTAGGTCACTCCAGCACCACTGTGCAAGGCTCAATCGCGCGCCTTCTGACTTCAATCGAAATAAGCAGCAATAGATAGAGGAAGGATAAATTTTTTTGCATCATGCCACCAAACTATCTGCCACCTCTCGAATTGCCACTGATGTCGGAGAAAATGATGCGCCAGCATTAAGCTTGAATCCAACCGAAGCAGCTCGAGCAGCTCCAGGATCCCTCGCGAGGGCACCGAAGTCCCTCTTTGTGCGGGCTCGAAGCTGGAGGGCTTGCGATCTAAACAAGGAAGGAGATACGAAAATTTCTCGATCTTCGTATTATTTTTTATTTATATTTTTAAAATTTTTGAGTAAGCTCAAATAGGGAAGGAGATCGTGATGCTCAAATAAAAATGAGACCATGAAAATTTTTAAATTTTTGAATCCAGAAATTAAATTTTTGGAGAGATCCAAATAAGAAAGGAGATCAAAATCCAAACAAGGAGACCGTAACTCTAAAATAAAAAAGGATATCGCAGTATCCAAAATTACAGCAGACTGTTATCCAGCAAAAAAAAGAGACTGTTAAAATCCCTCAAGCTCTAATAACTCAAGCTTC